>NW_025999927.1:1616235-1661588 GCF_001458135.2 Marmota marmota marmota
GAGGAGAGCAGGAGGAGAGGAGAGGAGAGGAGAGGAGAGGAGGGGAGGACGGGAGGAGCAGGTTGCTCTGTGACGCTGGGAAAGGCCAGGTCAGAACTTCTGTAAGTATGGTAAGGGGAGGTTCTATGTAAAGGGAGGGTGTTGGCAGCTGTGAATGGTTCTGGTATCTGGTCCTGGGGACCCAGCCCTGGCTCTGCTTTCTCTCAGCCAGCGTCAGAGGAGCAGGAGCCGCCGGCT
Source organism: Marmota marmota marmota (assembly GCF_001458135.2). Classification (NCBI taxonomy): domain Eukaryota; kingdom Metazoa; phylum Chordata; class Mammalia; order Rodentia; family Sciuridae; genus Marmota; species Marmota marmota. Next base: position 1,616,473 of record NW_025999927.1, read on the forward strand.
CATGGATTTAATTTTAGGTTTCCTGAGGCTGTCACTGTCACCACGTCATCTCAGACACCCGTACAGAGGAGCCAGCTTTGGCTGTGAGTGAAGGGCACAGCGAGGTCACTGTGCTTCCCAGGAGCCCATGACTGGTGAAGTCTGTGCCCCTGGGCTCCACGGGCTTGTCTTCCAGGGCAGTGCCCTGCGGCCGAGTGTAGACAGCTGTACGGAAATATCCTTCCCTATCTGCAGCTTTGACTGTAGGAGCCTCCGAATCTACTTTTGAGCTGCATTTTCTAAGATGACGTTAAGTGTGTAAGAAGCAAGTGTGGCCACAGGGCCAGCGGCTCCAGGAGGCAGGTGTGTCTGGAGCTGAGTGACTCTGGGACGTCAATGCCACCCGCAGTGCTGTCAGTTCTGCCGTTTCAACAAAAAAGTGAAAGACAGCAGATGTCACCCACTCAGTAGTTTAGGTGCCCTCTAGTAGACAGCCTCGCCCATTTCCTATCTTGTCCTCCTATGGACACGCGGCCCCAGTGTGCTTGCAGCAGTGTCCTTTACTGGCCTGCGGCCTCAGGACCGCTTGGGTCCTACCTCTGGGGGTGGCGCTGGACGGGGCCTTTGTTTGGAGGTCCCCAGGGTGTCCAGTGTTTGGTCAGTTTGCGCTTCGTTTGGGGCTGAGTTTCAGACTTCTCGTGGGTAACACTGGCTTCTCTAGGAGGAAAGTCTGAGGAGCCGGGCTGTGTGTTGGACGTGATGCGCGCTCTCTGCCCTCTGGTCACGCACACACCGGGCGCGTGCCACCTCACCGCCTCTCACACGTCCACCACAGGCTCCTTTTGCTGCTTAGGTGAAGGTGACAATTTGGTGTCAATTCCTGTAGCCTCCCAGATCTCCCTTGCTGCCCGGCCCTGGCTTTTCTGGTCTTCTCCTAACTGGCGTGTGTCACTTGGGCTGGCCTTGCTCTGCCATCTGGGAGAGTGGACTGTCGGGAAGGGACCCTGGGGTGTAGGTGTTGAAGAACTTTGGGGTGGCTTCCACAAATGGTGTTGACTGGTCAAGGTCTTTAGAAAGTCTCCTCTGAGGGCTTCCTACTGGCTATGGGTCATTGATGCAGAGGGTGCCTGGGCGCTGGTGGCTGAGCAGGCTGCGTCCCTTCACCTCATCTTGGAAGCCTGTTTGCCCAGATAACCCAGCTGAGAAACAATCCTGTGTCTGCCAAGATTTCTGCAGCGGGCCTGGGTCTGTCCAGCTCATTTTCTTTCTCCTGTCCATTGATCCATGTCCATCCACCTCCTCTGCTCATCAGCACTGCCTCGGTGCCGTTGGTCTGCCCTGACTGAGTACCACAGACGGCATCTGCGCACGGCTCTGGAGCTGGGAGTCCAAGATCAGGATGCAGGCAGACGGGTATAGTGAGGCTGATTGCCCCTGTGTAGAGGCCTCCTTCTCACTGTGTGCTCACATGGTGGGAGGGGCGGGAGCCCTCTGGGTCCTTTTATAAGGTCAGCCCTGTTTGTGAGGATGATATGTCCCCCCGGGGGGAGGATTTCTACCTGTGAGTTTTGGCAGGACACCAACATGCAGCCCAGAACATCTGTCTTAGGCCTGCTGCCGATTTTGTTATTGCATTTACATCTCTTCTGGTTCTTTCTGAAAGCAAATCTCAATACGACCCTTGCTTCTCTTTTATTTTGCATCTCGACTGCGTTTTTCTTCTTGAGAGAACAGGAAGCATGGGGACAGTGTGAGCCCCAAGGCTCCAGCAGCCTGGGTCCTCTGCTGATCTGAGCTGGTCACACACTGAAGGGCCCTGAGGCAGCCTGGGCCTCCTCCCTCTGTCCACCCTGGAGCCCACACTCTGAGGGCTGAGTGGAGCAAGGGTGAGATTCAGGACAAGCCTCCAGTGGCTTCAGTAGGCCCGGAGGCTGGGGGAGGAGGCCGGCTCAGCTCTGTGTAGGGCGTGCACAGAGATCTGGCTCCACACCTCAGACATGGAGATAAAGGAGCCGGGTGTGAAGAATGGTCTTTTCTTCCATGTGGTTCAAGTTTACCATTAAGTACTTCAGGGCTTTACTGAAAGTCCTCTGCCCAACATGTCCAACCCCAGCACAGGTTGGGAGAGGAGCCCGGGGGTGACGTCATCTCTATCGCGAGGACAGTCCATTCTTCTGTGTCTTCAGATTCAGCACCAGACTTCTTCTCGTCCTCTCTTTCCTTGAGTTTGTCACCTTTGTGCACAGACCTGAGATGGGGCTTGAAGGGGACACCTCCCCTGCCCTGTATCTCTCACCATTGTGCTTTGCACGGGGGGCTGATCTTCCTTACCTGGAGCTTCCTCTGGAGCCAGTGGGGTCTGCATGGGATGGGTCTGGTGGAGTCCAGACCTGACCACACCGGATGCTTCTGGGCCAAGTGTCTGGGACAGATTCTGTGCCTTCCCAAGTTTTTTGAAGGAGATTTTTGCCTTCAAGTGAAATTGATGGAACATCAGTTTTCCCTATTTTTCTGCATCTAAAGAAAGTCTTTCTGAATTTTCTCTTGTTCCTGTCAATGTTGGCATGAAGTCCCCAGCAGTGTCCCCACCAGCTTTCTGGGCTCCGTGTGTGGGCCAGTTTTCCTGTTTGCAGAATGACCTGCTCTTTGTCCACATGATAAATGTGGCCACCCCGTGACGAGGGATGACGAGAGGCAAGTGCACCTCGCTGGCTTGCAGAAGGTGGCACGCGCCCCACGGAGCAGCTCACACAGCTCACAGTGAAGTTCCCTCAGGGTTGCAGATCCTTGACCCCCCCCAAAATTAGATTATTCAGAATTCCGTTGTGATTGGCATGGTTTATAAAACTTTTTTTTTGAAACAAAATATAGTTTTCATGTCAAATTCAGATAAATGTGAACGGTGACTTTTAATGTGACAGTAGGGTTTCCTTCAGAACCTGCGGGTAGACTGAACTCAAAACTGCCAAGAGGTAGGTCTCGGCTCATTTCAGAACCGGTCTGCAGACAGTTCATGATTCCTTTGTCCTGGACTTTCTAAGAAAAAGCACGAGTCCCTGGTGCCTGATCTCCATAGCATGGAAAGACCCTGGGCCGAGCCCACTTTGCTCCTGGCCCTCTTCACGTCATGCAGAGGGATGTCCCCCCTGGATCAGCCATCCATAGCACAGCAGAACAGTACGTGGCTCTTCCTTCTCCTGGGGACTCACAGAGCCCATTAGAGGAAGACACCAGCTGCCCTCGCTCAGGACTTCTGACCTGGCACCGGCCAACACAGAGGGTAACACTAATGGTCAACTGTGCACATCTCTATATGATGCCCTTTTGAAGAGTCCAGTCAGATAAGAGCACATGAGCAGTTCAGCTTAAACCTGACTTCTGTACACAAACTCGACTATGAAAAACACACACATCTGGGACATACCTACAAAATGACTCATAACCTTGGATTCATCTCATTTCCGGAGGGTTTCAGAGGGCAGCAGAAAGAACTTTTAGGAGCTTTTGTGTTCTTGCTCTGTGTCTACTCTGATTCAGGGAGGCCTCTGTCTTGTGTTTGAGTGGGTTGTCGGGCTTGCTTCTGTTCCTTCACACCGGTATTGACAGCTCCTTTGTCGGCACAGACACACAGGCATGGGTATTTAAAGGACTGGGTGGGCATCAGGACCATCTCACACCAAGTCTTGAGTGATGCCCAACTGTTTCTCCTGCTCTGGTGTGTGCAATCCTGCACGCAGCTTTCATTCTGCAGAGAAGGTGGCGCTCTGATTGTTTAAAAGGAGAAATACTTTGTTTTATTTTTTTAAATCAAATCAACTTTCAAAATTGACACATAACTTAAAAATCATGCACCTTAATGCAGCGAGGTACCAGTCATGTTTTCATGCAAGCGCACTCTGTGTGATGTCGGAGTGGAACATAGCCGTCTCCCCATTTACATCTTCATTGCGAAACATCAGAACTCTTTCTTCTAGCTTTTTGATGTGTGCAATCCATTATTGTTTCCTATAGTTAGTTTAATGTTTTTATTCAATAAACAAACACTGTCATCTTGATCTTGCCAATCTCTGGCAGTTTCCAGTTCCGTGGCTGTGGACAGTCCCCTGCTTGGACTCAGCCCATGTCCACCCAGTTCCCTGGATGATGGCAGATCGTCTCGAGACACCAGCAGAGCCCCCATTCCAGAGAGGGCTGGCTGTGGTGGGTGAGGGCAGCTTCCTGTCCTTCCTGCCAGGGTCCCCAGGGAGTGAGTGGTGAGGCCCTGGGGGACCCTGCTTTCTGGCTCCTGCCCCACGCTCCGTGTAGACAAGCAGGCTGACGGGCTTGCTGCTGCTCCCTGCTGGGAGCCCAGTCTCTGTCTGCTTGGAGGAACTTCCTGTCTGCTTGGCTCCTCATCCTGGTCTGCTGCTGAGTTTACCTGCTCGTGTGCTCTTCTGTGTTAGGTGTGTCCAGGAGCCATAAAGGAGTGGCGTCCTAGGAGATTTTACCAAAGGGGCAGGCCTTGGTTGCTTTAGGCATCTTTGTCCAAGATAGAATGCTCCTCAGCCCAAACCTGAGGTGGGGTTTTAAAACCTGGCAGGCATCGCTGGCACTGTGGGCCATACACCTCCAACAGTGCCAGGCCCCTGGCCCAGCCCCAGGGATTCAGCTCTGCTTTCTCCCAGAACGTCTCTGCTCCAGTGATGTTCTTTCTCCTGTGTCCTCTGGGACCAGTGTCTTATTTGAGGTGCACTGAACAGACCCCTCTGTGGGAGGTCTCAGCTCTGTGCCAGCCCACTGCTGCTCCACGTCCACACAGAGCCCTCCTGAGACCTGGCCTGTGCAGCTGGACACTGCAGGCTGGGAAGCTGGTATTTGGGAAGAAGATCTAGAATACTGGGTGTTTACTTCTGGGGTATAGCCATTTCAGCCTTCCCTGAAGTGGACAGGCCAGCATTCCCCACAGACTGGACTCCACATCAGCCTAGTCTTTCTTAGTCTTGCAGCATTCACTGTCTTGGCACCCGTGGCTGACAGTGGATGGTAACACTGGCAGGGCACCCCTGCTCACTAGCAGGGCCATTCTGCTAGGAGGCCAGGGACCTGGACCTTGAAATCCAGAAGAATTATATTCTAGTTTGAGTTCTGCCCCCCAGTGACCAGGTAGCTAAGGGCAGGTCACTCTGTTTCTTTGGACTGGAGCTTTCTTACCTGTAAAATGAGAAAGTTGCAGTTAATTATCTATGAAGTCACTTCAAGCCCAAGGGTGATAACATTCTTTGATTAACTGACAAAAGTAGCAATAACAAGACAGCAAACCCTTCTTACCAGGGCCCAGGTGTGTTGTGTTCAAGGTCCACGATGTTCAGGTTCATGGCTGCCTTGGCATGCACATTCTGTAAGGCAGCGTCCTCTCCTCAGGGGCTGTCCTTGCCCACAGACAGCCTGCGAGCCAGAGAACTGGGACCCTGGACCAGCGGACCTCAGCGCCCAGCTCTTGACTGATGCTGAACGGAGGAGCATTGAAAAGAAATCATGTCACGGTACAAAGAAAGAAGAAAGGCACGCGTGCCTTCTGCTCTAGCCATCAGGCTTTGTGTGGATTTCCCCCTAACTTGATGAAAGGGTGTAATTAATCTATAATTAAGTAGTAGGGTTCTCAGGGAGGGGATTAGGGCCCAGCGCCATGCGGGGCTTTGCCCACAAGAGGGCGCTGTCCGGCCGCTGGGCTCAGCTCCCTGCATGAACTTGAGATGAGCATCCCTGGAGCCTTCTTACCTCAGGGTCTAGTCTGCTCCTGTGGAACACGCAGTCACAGCGAGGGGCTGCTGTGTACATCACACGCCTTCCTGCGCCCTGCTTCAGTTCCCTGGCCTTGCTGCGTCCCGGCCCGGAGTCTCTGCACACTCACTGCGGTGGTCTCCAGGCAGCTGCCTCTCGGTGGTGGATGGAATTCAGCACGACAACTCGGATGTTCCATTTAAATCCGCTTTTCCAAAACTCCTCCATCAGCTACTCACAGGTCTGGTTAGCAATCACACTGCCATTCCATGTGACCCAAAATGAGAAGGATTTACAGAAGTAATTGTTTAGCATGCAAACGACGTACCTGCGCGGCTTCAGACAGAGCAGGCAGCCCAGAAGAGCTGGGCTGATTCCTGGGAGCCCCCCACGGCTAGGCGGCAGAGCCCGGAACTGCCGCTGGAGCTGTGTTTAAGAAGTAGTAATAATAGAGGGAATAGGAGGCACCCGGGAGGAGCAGAGCGCTCCGGTCCCGGCTGTGGTGAGGCCCCGTCAGGCGCATAGATGTTTTTAATTAATTAGGCTGCTGGCAAGCCCTCCCGAGTGTGCGGGACAGGAGGGGGTCCTTGCCCAGCCTGGTGCACAGCCCATGGCCCATGCTGCTGCCCTGTAACCTCTTGTGGGTTCCTCTCCCACTGTGGCTGGCCCTCCTTGTCCTCTGGGAAGAGTCAAGCCCTCAGAGCGAGCACAGCCAAAGCGACTGGAAGCCCTGGGCAGGACTTCAGCGCACCCGAGTGAACTCATGGGTGGAAATATCCTTTTACTCTGCAGTAAAAATATCCTTTTACTATAGCCTGGTGAAACCATCTGTAGAAGGTGAACAGGCCCTTGAGAGGGACAGGAAAGGTCTGGCCCTCGCTAGTGCCTCCTGCTGGTGCCACTGTGGGCTGCAGCCAGGCTCAAGCTCCCGCTTAGCGGACGGGGCACAGGACCAAGCGACCCCAGAGGACACTCATATCTGGAGGAAGAAGAAACGGCCATTCCTGCTGGTGAAGAAAGCCCTGTGCATGTGGCTGGAGCTCAGGGCCTGGCTGGACGCCGCGCTTCTCTGCCTCCTCCAGCTTCGGTTCCCTGCCCACGGCTCTGGCTGCCACCCTGGCTGGCCTCTCTTCTCCCCGTCCTTTCCCACTCTGCCCCGGGTTCCTTTCCCCACTTTTCTTCCCTGTCCTTTTCGAGCTCCTCTCAAGCACCCTTGTTTTATGGGGCTGTGCTGGGCTCTCAGTAGCCCTCAGGGGGCGGCCCATCCCCGGTGAGTGGGACCAGCCTCCAGCCCTGCCTCCGTTTTTGAGAGAGGTAAAGAAGACTGGGTGAGGAACAGACCTAGCGCCTTTAGAAGGGATGCCTGGGTTTGAGGCGAGTCCTGGGCAGTGCTGTGCGGTGGTTGCTGATAACTAGGGTGAGGGCCACGAGGCATGTACGCCCTCACCCTATTGGACCCGACACGGTGCTCGCAGGGGCCTGCAGAGTGCCAGTCCTGAGATGAGGTCCAGGAGACAGGACCCTCGAAGGTCAGTGGGCCGTGAGTGCCTGAGTGCCGGTGGAGGAGTAGGGGAGGAGATGAGCACCGGTGTTCCAGCAGAGGGAGGCTCCCTTGTTCCCAAGACGCTTGTCACGAGGCAGGATGGCCGGTCGCTGGAGGGTGAGTGAGAGGAGTGAAGGTGGCCCTGACTAAGGCCACTGAGCCCTGGCCCGGAGGGCACTTCCCAGGAGTTGGAGTCTCTTAAAGGCTTCTGGATGAATGGTCTGGACCCGGCCCCTGGGGGTGTCTTGCCTTGCTCTGTGGGGAGGAAAACCCCAGGACCTTTGCCCTGGGGGAGCCTTTCCTGACCAAGCAGGGCCCAGGCTGAAGTTGAGCAGGAAAAGCTCAGCAAAGGAGCCTCCCAGGCACCCAGAGGCTGTGGTCTGGAGGTGCTGGGGCCTGGGGTGTGGAGCAAAGACAGGGACGGGGGGGAGGCTCCTGTATGGGAACTGGGTTCCCCAGTGGGACTCCGAGGCGGCAAAGACCTGTGCCCAGGGGCGAGGCCAGGGCCAGCCTGACAAGTGCCCAGGGCCCCAGGCACCCAACCTAGAGGTCAGAATAAAGCCATGACAGGGGCTGGGGCTGTAGCTCAGTTGGTAGAGTGTTTGCTTTGCATGTGTGGGGCACTGGATTCGATCCCTAGCACCACATAAAAATAAAATAAATGAATACAGGTATTGTGTCTATGACTTAAAAAAAAAAGATAACACAAAACAAAAAGAGTTAGTGTTTTAAAAAACAAAAACAAATCCATGACAGAACATTAGGATGTGGGGATACTGGGGATTAGACCCAGGGGCACTTGGCCACTGAGCCACATTCCCAACCGTTTTTATTTTTTATTTTGAGACAGGGTCTCAGGCACTAGGATTCGAAGTCCTCTTAGGCCAGCTAGATAGCAAGTGCCAACTATGTCACCATCTTCCTTATGAGATGGCTGATGATCTCCTGCCTGAGGTTAGCTGTCAGAGGAAGCGGACTGGCTTTTGCTTCTGGGGGCTGGGCTGTGGCTAGCCTCTTCCAAGTATTATCTCCTTCTTTTGGGATCAGCTTGGTTTTTAGGTAACAAAGCCATAGCACCTGGAACCAGACTGAATGTCCAGCGCTGAGGTCTACACCTGGCTGGATGATGCCACATGGGGTGGGTCGTTTGGCTGTGCAGCGCGGAGGCCTGGCTGGCCGTCTCTGTTCTGGGAGGGTCTAGTGTGGTCTTGTTCTGGGAGGGTCTAGTGTGGTCTTGTTCTGGGCTTGCATGTTTGGTGAACTGACTGCAGATACCTGGCCAGTGCTGCCTCTGCCCAGCTTCCCCGTGTTTGTATGGCTCTACCATCTCCCAGGTTTCCTGGTCACCACGTGATATGGCTCCGGGAAGTAGGTAGCCCTTAACTGTGGCGAGTCTCTAGGAGAAGTGGTGTTTGAAATGTCAGCTCTGAACACAGAACATGGGGTCCAGCCGGCTCCTGTTGGTCCTTGGCTCAGGTCTGGTGTCAAAGCCTCCTTGCCTCATGCTGAACTTGAATGTCACCGAGGCAGCAGAGCCAGGTTGCCCTGGGAGGAGCTGACCTGCCACAGAGCAGGGCGCGTGGACTCAGGGGTCTGTGGGCATGGGTGGCGTGACTGCCAGCCCTGCACCCGCTCACCCAGCCCCACTCCCCTGAGGCCAGCCACAGTCCCACCTCAGACCTGGAGGACGTCAGCAGCCTTGGGGACAGCAGTGGCTCTGAGACCTCTGAGGGTCCCGGGGGCTGTGCAAGAGGAAAGAGGCCACGAGGAGAGAGACAGTGGAGGAGGGCCACATGTGGCGTGTGCCGTGCTGAGTGGGCCTTGTGTGTGACGGGGTGTCTGTGGCGTGTGGCGTGTCCACGTGGGTATGTGATATGGTGTGTGTGGCTGTTGTGTGTTGTGTGCGTGTGGCTGTGTGGTGGGTTTTGTGGTGTGATTCTTGTGTGTGACCTGTGTGGGGGGTCGGAGAGTGGCCGCCATTCTGGATACCTTCATGCCGCCCTGGGTGCCCCCGGCCAGATCCTGCACAAGGGTCTCCGCTGCCTGCTGCCCGCTGCAGGTGATGACCAGGAGGAGAGCTGCTGTTGGCGGTAGGCCTGCAGAGGCCAGAGAAACCATTGCACTCTGGGGCCTCCTGGGCCACCTCTGGCCTTTTTGGCGGGGATGGCAGGGGACCATGTAGTGGCCTGGCAGTCCAGGGGGCAGCCCCCGAGCTGCACGGAGCAGCTGGTGAGGACGCTGTGGACGGCAGGCGAGGCGGCCCCCCTGGGGGGCAGATTGATGCCCGTCTCAGGAATGACACGGGAACCCTGCGCTTTGAGCGTTGGTTTTCTTTATTCTTCTTTAGCCCCCATCTTGGCAAGAAATGAAACACACATTGCCCATCGTGTGGCCCTTTTGTGAGGTCATTTCTCTGCACTTGTTTGAAAACGCTTCCCAGTGGCTCCCAGCTCCTCTTACTGATAGAATCTCTGCAGATGCCCCGAGCGCTGGCCCCGTGCAGGTGGCAGTCCTCCTAGTCCCCCGCAGCCCCCACTCTGTGCACAGAATGTCCCCATGTCCTCAGGAAGGCCAGGTGGCACTGCACACCATCCTTCCAGGTGGGTCTGGGGCTCCATATCCCCCATTCCCCTCACGCCATGGGAACTGTGCCGTCTCATGCTGTTTGCTGTGTGTCCCTCTTTAAGCCAACCCAGATGACGGGCCTGCACTCGACGGTGCCCGGGATATGGTGACCAGGGTTCTGCCGAGACCTCCTGCCCCGTGAAGGGACCATTTTAAAGAGACTCTGGGGGGAAAAAACCCAGTATCTCCTATGGAGTCACAAAAGTCCAGGAGTCCTTTCCCATCCACAGCCCCCGGACAGGTAGAGGCCAGACACTGGGGCTGCCATCAGGGATGCGAAGCCAGAGAGTCCAGCAGTTCATGACAGCGGGCAGAGTGAGGCAGAGCTAAGTTGGCCTGGTGGCTGTCGCAGGACTGCATTTCGGCACCTTTCTGTGATGTCCATGCCTAGTGTCCCACCCTGCCTCCCCAGCACCCTTCCCGGGGATCCTCAGCAAGGCCCTCGAGTGGTTAGAAACCCAGGGCGAGCAGAGCACTTGTGGGACTCAGGGGAGCACTCAACAAGGAGCTGGACTAGGAGGGTCAGAAACAATAAGGGGGCACCCCCCAGAGAAGGCAGGTCAGGGAGACCCTGGGAAAGCTCAGAGGACGGCAGGTTCACCCACAGCTGAGGGACTGGAGAGAACACAGTCCTCAGGGCCACTGGAGGCTTCGGGCACTGCACGAGGGTCTCAGGTAGTCGTGACCAGTGATGCCCAGATGCGGGGCCTGGCCCCAGACTCGCAAGCTGACACACTCCTGGTAGTTTTGTCTCTTATTCTAAGCCATTTTTTTCCCTTAGATTTTTCTGATTGAAAAAAAAAAAAAAAGACATGCTCCCTCCCTGTGCCTGCCACATCAATTACCAAGAATATCATGGTTTCAATGGGACACTAGGGAGGCCCTCAACCGTTTCCTCTAATAACGAGCTCCGTCCTCAGGGCCACATGCACATCCCCTGGGTGAGCCGTGGGACACTAGCTCTCTTCCAGCCTTGCTGGCCCAGGACTGTCCAGCATGGGGGCCTGGGGACGGCCGTCTTCTCCCTGCATCTCTTTTACTCTCTTCCCTCTGTGCGGGCCTGTTTCTGGGTCCAAATTTCCCCTTTCTATTAGAAGACCGTTGTATCGGATTAAGGTCCACTCAGTGACCTCAACTGAACTCTGATTACCTCTGTGAAGACCGGTCCTGAATTAGGTTCCATCCCAAGGTCCTTGGGGCTGAGGACTCAAATTTACCTTTTTGGGGGACACAATTCAACCACAGAGGGCCCTTCCCCTAGGCCACGCCTGCCTATTCCCACCACGTGCAGGGGCAGAGTCTTCACGGGCCCACTTTCTCTCACTCTGGCAGCCAAACCAGCCAGACGAGTTGGAGAGCCGGTGGGGATATCCCTACACACAAGGGCCAGAGCTGGAAGGAGCAGGGACCAGGACGGCAGCCAGCGGCTCGCACCGGCTGTCATTTTCCATGTCTTGTTTGGAGTCCCACAGATGCAGTAACCCATCTCCCAGATGCAGTAGCACATCCCCCAGTTGCAGTAGCCCATCCCCCAGATATAGACGCCCATCCCCCAGATGCAGCAGTCCATCCCCCAGATGCAGTAGTCCATCCCCCAGATGCAGTAGCCCATCACCCAGATGCAGTAGCCCATTTCCCAGATGCAGTAGCCCATCTCCCAGTGCAGTAGCCCATGAAGAACAGAAACAATTTCCTCAGTTCTGGAGGTGGAAAGTGCTAGGTGGGGCTGGCGCCTGGTGATGGCTCCTGGTTTTGTCATCTGCTGACATGAGAGGGAGAGAGGGAGCAGGGCCTGACCTGTCCCTGCAGTGAACCCTTGCTCCTGCGGTGATGGCCTCCATGGGCTGAGGGCCCTGCGTGTGCCCTGGACCCTCTTGTGGGCTGCCTCCAACATGGCCACCCTGGGAACTCGGTTTCCAACCAGGAACCTTGGGGACAGCCTAGTGGTGACCCTATGCACCCAGGGGCCTGGGTGAGGCTCCCTCCCTAGGGTCTGCTTGTGGGTCTCCAGAGCTCTCGGGGGCTCTGTGGGTTTAAGTTCTCAGTGAGGCGATTGCCAATGAAAGAACCTGCACAGAAGGAAGGTGTGTTTGATTTCTGAGTAAAACTGAAAGCCCAGGACGACTGACCTGCCTTTCCTTGCTCCTCCTGCCCAGGCCCCGGGGCCCCTGTGGTACAGCCGAGCCAGCAGGTGTGGGCCAGCCGGATGCCTGTGCAACCCGTTCCTCCTCCAGCTTTATTCTGATCATTCATTTCCCAAGCTGAGTTTCACAAAATTATTTAAAGCACTTGATGCTCACCTCCAAAAGCCAATGACACAGGACCAAGACACTGGTTGTGCTTGGCATGAAGCCCAACAGCAGCCTTGGCTGCCCCCTGATGTGACTTATCCTAATGCCAGTTAGTATTCTGCTTTCTGCCACGTCAGGCGGCTGGCTCCTTCTGGCACATCTTGATGACAGATGGACAGACGGTTTCTTCACGGCGTTGGCTTCTGCTGGCCCTGCCTGCGTGGCTCCACGTGCCAGCCACAGGCTCCTTGGCACTAGGAGACCTAGAGCTGACTTGTTCTTTCCCACTTGAGGAAGGTGGATGAACCTAAGGGCCAGATGCAGTGTCTTATCCAGTGGCAGATGGAGTTTTGTTTGCACAGAGTTCCCTTTGTTTTTGTGGAGTATCAGTCCGGGCGCACCCTTGGGTGCTATATGCCCTCATCCCAGAATGCTGCTCCTGAACTGGTGTGAGTCACGCAGGGGGATCTGCAGCAGGCAGTGGCTGGGTACCGGGCACTGAGTCCAGTTTTCTCCAGGAGAGGAACTGAGCAGCACCGGAAAGGGTCCTGGGCAGGGGCTGGTTGCATGAGCAGATGGGAAGGTACCAGGGGCACAGAAGGGGCACCCGCAGTGCAGGAAGGAGCAGGGTGCGGGGAGGAGAGCTGCTGCCACCACTCAGAGGTGTGCTCCCCTGCGGGGTCCAGTCCCACCTGACTCTGTGGTACACTGTAGCCAGAAGAGCACGTGCTGAGGCCTCCCTGATGTAGTCCTGCAGACCCCCTGCGTGGGGTGCTCCGAGGGAGGCGGGCTGCCACCCTGCCACCCTGAGTGTGGAAGTGCCTCCATGCTGGCTCTTGGGGCCTGGGAGCCATGTCCTGCTGCCCCAGAGCTCCCTCTTAATGCTGGACACCCCCATGAGGCACGTTCTATGGATTGTCAGTAGAGGGCTTTGGGCATCAGCCAGAAAGCACCCGAAAGTCTGGCTGTGCCAGGGGTGGGTGCTTCTGTCCTGTAGCCTCAGTGCCCTCCTGTGCCAGGGCGATAACATGGGCACCCCAGGATGAGCTGCCCATGTGTGGCATGTGGCCACGTGATGCCAAGACGGAGGCTGAAGCCTGGGGGAACGGATTTGCCAGGCTGCTGGGAGCCCAAGAGGTGGGAGGCCAGGCCGAGGACGGGCTCGTGGGTGGAGCTCTCCCATGATGGGAAGTGTGTCCAACATGGAATCTCTGATCATGGAAGAGTTGCAGGCAATGCGTTTGGTGATTAAACTATGGATGTTCCTTTAGAGACAGGAGCTGTTGTTCTGGAACCTTCCTGCTTTGCGGTCGGGCACTGTTGGCTTTGAGAGCAAAGGGCTCAGCTGGCCGAGCAGAGGGTGGGGTGGGGAGCCTCCTCCTGCCAGATGCTTCTCTTTGCAAGTTCCCACCTCCCCTCTCTTGCTCCATCCCCTTGGCTCTGAGGCATGTGGGGCTGTGACAGGAGACCTGAGCCACTGGTGAGGACCTCACCTGTGAGGAGTGTGGCCTTCTGAGCACAGCAGGACTGCTCGGCCTGCGCCTGCCATGACCCCTGAGCTCCAGAGCAAGGAGGAGCGGTCAATGCTCGGGGCTGTGTTTTGTCCTTGCTTCTTGTTCTGGTTTTTCCTGGGCCTTGGGATTGCTGTTCTGAGATCTTGTTTTTCCTCAAGCCCCAAAGTTGCTTAGGAGTGTTTTTTTTCCCTTTGATTTGCTAGAATTTCATTTCTTCTTTCATGGATTGTTCTGCGAGGTATGCGGTAAGTTCCGTGGAGGTGGCTCTCTTCTACAGAGCTTTAATATAAACTGTGTATTTAATTTACACTGTGCATGTGAGTGATCTGTGTCTGGCTCTGGCCTTGGGAAAGCAAGAAGCAGAGTGACTGCTGAAAGACAGGGATGGGAATTTCTTTTTCAGTAAAGACCCTGTGAAATTATGCACTGAGCAAATACAGGATGCAGAAATCTACCTTTGCAAAGCAAACGCAAAAGTTGAAGAGAAAAAGTATATCAGTTAGTTATTATTTTCTTTTAATATTACCAAGGGCTTGGAATTCCTTTAAGGTGACATTTTACACGGTTCCCCCTACATGAGTTCCCTGGACTCTTGACTGTGTGAAGACAGACAGTGGTGTGGGGGCTGCCAGGGCTCAGGAGAGGGAGTGGGAGCTGGTGTTTGGGGTACCGTGGCTCACTGGTGAGGCAGAGTCCGGGTGGGCCGTCCCCCTGGAGCCTGCACCAGGAGCAGGGAGAACAGTAGATTTCATGCTGTGTGTCTTACACCACAAGGGAAAAGGGCTGAGAGAAATCTGTGTGCTGATAGTTCCACCCGAGGCTGTGTTTTCTTTCCATAATGAATGTGTTCCCACTCTTTTCCTTTGGGTGCTGTGCTCAGCATTTTTAATCTTTTAATAGTTAAAGCTATGCTTACGCTTTCCTCCCATGACGAGGAGAGGGACAGCGTGCTACCTTCGCCTGTCACCGTCAGTCCAAGGGCTCCTGGGAAGCCATGGAAACCCAGAGGCCGAGAGCCCCCCATCCCGTGTGACCCAGCATCACCCCTTCCTCCCCCAGTGAGAGGGGGCCCTGCTTCTCACCACCGTAAAATCCAGTATCAACCTGACACTGAGAAGCACACCACAGTTGGGGACAACTGCCAGGGAGAGATGGTGGGTCATTGACAGTCCCCAGAGGCGGGCTGTGGCACCACCCAGGGAGTGCCAAGGCCAGTCAGGAGATGGGGGCAGGTGCATATCCGAGGCCTTGGTGTAGCTTCTACAGGCAGGAGGTGCAGGTAGAGCTAGCCGTCCCAGGAACGCAGTCTGAAGGTCCAGCTTGCGCCCGGCTGGGACTGCTCGCCTGGCCTGTTGCTGTGAGGTGGGGATCATGGCTCCTGCTCCCTTGTCCATGGTCAGGTCAGCATGTGGCCCTGTTCAGTGAAGAGGGCTGCTGCTGCTGAGCCTGGGTCCTGGGGGTCTGCAGGGCGTGAGTCCCATTGGGAGCCGCTGGGCAGACAGCCTGTGCTTGGCCCTCCTCCTACTGATGTCCTTCAGAAAAAAACCCCCAGGTTCCTGCAGAGATCAGTCTGCTAAAGGACTTGCCCAAGGTCACGGCAACATGACCAGGTAACCACAGCTCTGGGAACTGTTGCCTCCTGTGCAAAACTGTCCCTCTGTTGCTCCCTTAGGAGCAGAGACAGCGCTTGCTTCTTGAAGCTCGGCAGACCACTCACTCATCTGGCATGGCAAACCTCGTGTGTGCCGGATGAGATGTTGTTGATTCTTAGAGTTCTTCAGCATTACTGCTGGTTTCTTGGGTGAGGGTTGGAAAGCAGGGAGGCTGCTTGAGGCCCAGGTGGTCTTCCAATTGCTACAACAACTAATGGTGACAGTCAGAGTGATCCTTTAGGTTCACTTGTCAAGGTGTGTGTTATAGAAGTTAAAAAATAGATGTCTCTTCAAAGCTGCAACAGACTCAGCCTTCCTTCTTTAGCAAAGATTTCTTGGGGGATGTTGCTTAGCTACAGAGTTTTGGTGAGGCCCAAGAGGCCCAAGAGCCACACATGGACTCTGCCCAGTCGGAAGTGCCCTGGCAGGAGAAAAGCCTACCTCCCTGCACCTGCGGCTGCTTCTGCCAGGCAGACCTCCCAAGACAGGTACTGGATGGGCCCAGCCTGCCTCAGTGCTTCAGAGACACAGGACACTGTGGCCATGATGCTGGACGAACTTGGGGCACTATTGTGGCACCCGTATACTCCCCCTGGGTATGGTGTGGGTGGAGTCAGCCACACGCTCTGTGAGGGGAGGGGGGATGCACCCTGCATTGGTACGCTGCTGTTTGGAGGCAACACATTCAGGCAGCGTTGGGGCAGTGGTGGCTCTGAGTGGGCCACTGGCCATAGCTGCTCAGATATTCTTAGGTTCCCACCACTCCCAGTGAGGTACAAAGTCATCAGCTGAGTGATTCCCTTGCAGAGAAAACTAATCTCCAAACTTGGTGACAAGGACAGTTAGTACAAAGTGCTGCACACCTCTTATTATTATTATTAATATTATTATTATTATTTAGAACTGAAACTTAAGTGCATTTAATTTGGAAGAAAATTCTCCTTTCACCAATATTGGTTGCCCCTCGTTTCCCTGGAGGGCACATGGAGTGGCAGGTGCAGGCTTGGCAGCCATTGGGACCCAGCCTATCTCAAAGTGGCAAATTCCCAGCTACCTGACCAGGGTCCTGTTTCTAAACCTCACTGATGTTGGCTGGAAAGAACGGTGGCCCGTGGGAGTGCCGTGCACCCTCTGCCCAGACAGCGCCTCACATGCCGCCAGCCCTGTGCAGCACGGTGCAGACACTGGCAGGTAGGAGCTGCCTGCGCCACCCCTGGGCAGCAGGGTGGGGTGCACCCAGGCGCACCGTTGCGTCAGGCGTAATGATGATGGAAAGGCCATCTAGAGATGTTGGGGCACATGTAGGAGGGTGGGTGCCAGTTAGTACACATGCCCCGCCACTCCCTCAGTGGGTTTGAGCATCCTCAGGTTCGGTGGCCCTGGTGGGTCCCGGAGCCAGTCTCCCCAGATATTAAGTGTGACTGTCCTAAAAAGAGCCAGATGCACCCAGAGTGTGTCAAACTCCTGTTCTCCAGGGGCCAGGGGCTGGAGGAACCAGATGGAATGTGTCCCCCAGCTCTGAACCTTGCAGGCCACCTCTCTAGCACCTGCCTATAGGAAGCTGTGATGGGCGGAGTGGGCGGGGCCTGGAGATGGGCGGAACACCCCTAACCGTCCATCTTGGCTGTGGATGCCCCAAGCCTATTTCAGGGCAGTGAGCAAATGTCTTCACTATGGCGAGAGTCCGTATTACGTACCCTAATTGTTAATTAAACTGACCTTAGGCTGTTTGCATGCCAAGCATGAAGACCTGAGGAGGTGACTCAGGGCCTCCGTTTGATGATGGAGGCCGCTGAGGTCCACATTGCTGCTGGACAGCACGTCTGGCTCCTGTTCTGTTCGGTGCTCTCTGTGCCCAGGCCTGTGACGTGGCGTGTGCCCGGGCTTCCTTAACCCCACTGGCCAGCTGGGTTTGGGTCGTCTCCTCTCGTGTCCCCTCCTGGTCCCCCACTCCAGGCTGTGGGCCATACAGTCTGACAGCTGTTCTATTTCTGCTCTTTCCTTTTGGCTCTGTTTTCATCTGTGAGGACTTTAAATACAAGGTCACCAAGATGAACCAGCGTTTCACGTGAGCAGGAGAGAATCACAGACCCTAAGCCCAGTGGCTGGTCGGTCAAGCTCACAGCCCTCCCTGGGGTTCCCTGGGGGCTGGTGGGTCTCACCCCTGCTTCTGGTGGCTTCCCAGGTGTAGGAACCTCACGGTTGTGTCCCATTTAAGTGAGGTGGCAGCGCACACCACGCCTGTATTTGTGACTGGTCACAGATGTAACAGGATTTTGAAACACAATGCTTACAGAATCCAAGTACAGTTTTAAATCTCCATTTTGCCTGCAGTAAGGAGAAGCGGGTCTTTGTTCTCACAGTTCTGGATATTTTCAGTGTCTCTGAGGGTTCCCAAGGGCTGTGACACCCAGGTCAGCAGGAAGGACGAGATGTCTGTGGAGGGAGAAGCAGGGAGTGGGTGGCAGAGGTGAAGGCCTTGCCCAGCCTGTGTGTGCTCCATGGCCTAGGCCAGCTAGGGCAGCTGTCATGGGTGGCCTAATTGTGGCCATAGCAGGGCCTCCCCTTCCCAGTCTCCCTGCAATGGGGCTGTTCTGTGGACGGGTTTTCTGCACCCTGAGGTTCTCTGCACCCTGAGGCTCTCTGCACCCTGAGGTTCTCTGCACCCTGAGGTTCTCTGCACCCTGAGGTTCTCTGCACCCTGAGGTTTCTGTACCCTGAGGTTTCTGCACCCTGAGGTTCTCTGCACCCTGAGGTTCTCTGAACCCTGAGGCTTTCTGTACCCCCATGAGGGCTCAGCTCACCCGCATCTATGGCCTGCAGATCTCACCACTGGCCACGCCGAAGGGCTTGTGGACAGACGGATCTTGACCATCGTGAAGAAGCAGAGGGCCGCTTGGGTCCTCAGTGGTGGGTGTCCTTGAGGGATGGCGACATGCAGTCAGCTCAGTCATCCGGTGGTGTGTTGTTGTCACCCTGCTTTGACAGCAGCTGCTGCTTTGTCCTGATCCCTACTTCAGCGCCAGTAACATGCTGCCCCTTGCATTCTCTGCTGTAGACTGAGCCATGCTCATGTCTAAGCTCTTGGGGGGTCTCCCTCTCCTCCTGTGCTTAAAGGGCTCGGCCACATGTTTGAGGTTGAGTGGGGACAGCTGAGCTCCCCCGGCATGCTGGCTTTCCGTCGGGCATTTCTGAGCAGAGGCTGAGTGCGTGGCAAGTGCGTGGAGCTCTGCTGGGGTCCTGCTGACTCCCTGAGTTTGGTTTTAAGGCTGAAGTGTGCTGCCAAGAGTATGGATGCCGAGCCTGGGCGGAGGAGCTTCCCCTTGGCTGGACTGAGCCCACATGGGTTCTGTTAGGTTCTGTTTTTGCCTCTGTGTAGTAGCTGTTGCAGTCCACAAACAGAAGTTTGCACAAGGTGTTAAAGGACAAGTGTAGGTGTGCGTTTGTTCACATAGGATCTGTGTACTTCTCCTTCCTGTTGAGGACTCACTCTTTGCAATTGGTGGCTTAGGCTGAGTGTCCCTGCCCTAGGCAGGCAGTGATGCCTCCTGGCAGCCCCTCTGGCCAGGGCTTCTCAGCCTCTGCACTGGTGACACTTTGGTCGATGGGCCCTCTTGCAGGGGCTATCCTGTGCACCATGGGGCTGAACGCTGACAGAGAATCGCTGCTGGGACTTGTTTTTCTCAGTGTGCGTTTCCAGGATCAAGTCACGTGGAGCTGAGGCTGGAAGACAATTTTGTGGTTCCCAAGGTGCATGTAGCCCAGGGAGTGTCTCATGGTCTACCTGCTTGACCACGCGCCCCAGGCTGTCACATCTGCACCTGGCCCAGCACACAGAGGAGTCAGTTTCACTGGCCACTTTTGAGTCCAGATGTTGAGAGCAAGCGCTGATGGAGGGCCGGGGCAGTGGTGACCTTCAATGGGCAGCAGGAGGAAGCCCAGGGGAGCCCGAGGGAGGGCTCTTGGAGTCGAGGTCAGGGCAGCCTGTGTTGGTTCTCCAAGGCTGTGGACCTGGGGTGTGCGAGAGGACTCCTGTGCACACACAGTTCTCACACCTGCTTGGAGATCTCCCCAAGCAAGGCCAGGGAGCCTGAATGGGACGTCCCCAGGGGACAGAGCATTTCCTTTATTATTTGTGTGGTTTCCTCAGCAGTCTCTTGGCTTCTTGGAGTTTTACTGAGAATTTCAGACAGTCCAACGAGGCTCTTTAAGTGCCCTGGCTTCCCTGTGTGGGTGTTGCTGCTGCTGCGTGGCTAGAGCTCCAGGGCCCCGGGCAGCCAGGGCACGGTTACCCCCTCGTGGCTTTCCAGTTAGGAAGGAGGGCCTGCTTTTCTTTGACACAGAGGATGAGAAGGCTCAGCATTCTCCTTCCTTTTAGGGTTCCCACCTCATTGCTGCCAGGGCCTGTGAGTCCTGCTCAGTGCCATTGACTCACGACCCTCAGGTGAGGCATCTTCACACAGGTCTTGGCCAGGGACTTTCAAATGCACCACTGGCAGGTGTGTTTAGCTCTGGACAGAGCCCCGCACAAGCTGAAGCTTCAGCTCTCCACACCTGGTGTTCCTGGGGTGGTTGAGGATTGGAACCCTGTCATGTCCCGGGTCCCCGTTCTATCCCGGTAACACATCTGCTGCTGTGAGCACTGGGGCAGGGACCTGTGGAGCGCCCCTGTGTTGTGTGGAGGGGCCTGGAAGCCCCTCACCCACCAGTGCACATTGCCAGCATGCCCCACCCTGCCCCAGGTTGCCCGTCTCTGTGCCCCACCCTGGGCCAGAGCTATGCTGAGTGTTACATAAACACTCAGGGTATGAGGTGCTGATGGACGGCGAGGAAACACAGTGGCCAGCTCTGACTGAGTGCGGAGAGCGCTGCTGGCAGGTTTCTATGGAGCAGGGGGTCAGCAAGTGGTGCGGGGCCTTCCCTGGGCAGACTCGGGCTCCTCCGTGGCAGGGTGAGGACACAGGCCCAGTCCCTGCCCCTTCCCCCTCGCCTCTGTCCTGTGCTAGGGTGTGCGCTGCCTACCTGGACCCGGGCCCTGAGGGCATGTGGCCATGCCAGCCTGCTTGGCAGCGTATGCTCTGGGAACTTCTCCTGAGATTTCTCTGCAGCCTCCTGACATTCCACTTTTGTGTTTATCCAGTGGAGAAACCACCTATTATGCTAAGGGCCTAAGAGCAGAGTGTCAGACGTGACCCCTGCTCTCCCACGCTGGTGGAGGCCGGCCTGGGAGTTGGATGGGCATCTGCGCTCCATCTCTACTCCCCTGCCGTGGGGGGGCTCCTAGAGGCAGGACTCCTGTTGTGGCAGGACTGTGACTTCTGAGGTGCCATTTGGCCGTTTCTTTACAGGCGCCCTCAGTCTGGGGGCTGTGCCCTTTGTGTCCTGAATGTGACCGCCCTCGGGAGCGTCACTGTTCTCGTCACCCTTCCTCTCCTCCTTGCATTCCCGACTCTTGACAAAATATGGGAATCCTGTCCCCACGTGGACTCCCTCACAAAACACCATCTCGTGGCCCAAGGAATGTTTTGACCTCTGACTCTCATGCTACCACGGGCAGTCCTCCACCGGGTTGCTGCTTTCCCAGGTTCAGCAGGATGCTGGCAGCGCCCTGGACCACCCGGCCCAGCCACGGCGAGCCCCCATGAGCACGTCCCAGCCGTGCTGGGAAGCGCCAAGGGAGCAGTGGCTCCTTGGCAGCCCTGGGTGGGGAGCCCAGTGTGGCTCTGGGAGGTCAGAGGCAGAGCCGGGCCTCGGGCTTAGTGGCTGGGTGGCAGGAGAGAAGCTGGGGTGACCCTGGCTTTCTCTTGAGTCTGGCAGAACAATGGTGTTTTGTAGAGGCCCCACCTTTATTTTCTCCTGAAGGAGACCTGCCTCTGCCTTGGCAGCCTCGTTCTACCTGAGGGCCTCTGGAGAGGAGGCCGGCGGCTGGTAGAACCTGGCTGCCCACTGGCCGGAGCCCTGTGGCAGCGCGGCCTGCCAACAACAGTTCTCTCTGGAAGTGTGGCCCGGGGAGCCCCTAGGGCCCAGAGTGAGTTGGGGAATAGCCACCCCAGGTGCTCACTGCCCACACCACTATACAAGAGAAAGTGTTTAAAAGGGGATTTTAAGAAAACAGCCCAACAGGACAGACCCATTATTTTCTTCGGTGTTTGACCAAGAAGGAGCTTCGTGATGGTGTAATCTGATGCGTTGCTGTACAGACAAAAGACGTTGCTTACAGTAAGGTCAGGAGATCTAAGTGGCGGCCAAGGGCCAACTGGGTTCCTGGGAGCCCACGGCAGGTGGGCATCTACTCCAGCGCTCTCTCCACCTCACCTTCCTGGTTGGCGTGTTCTCGCTGCCAGGAGAGCTCTGCATGCATGGCGCATGTTCACATGTGTGATCATCCTGTATGGGTACGAGGTTGCTGCTGTCCTTCTGATCCACTCTGGGGACGGTGACTGTGGCCCGGTGTGGCCAAATCTGAACCCAGAGGCTCACACCAGGGAGTGACGTTCAGGTTGGGAGTCCTAGAGCAGTCCTCCCACCTGCCCCAGGTGGCAGGACTGCCCCCAGGTGGGGTTAGGTGGCTTCTCTGTGGTCCTAATTGCCATCCCCTTGGGGCAGGAAAGTGTGCCCAGGTGCTCAACAGCAGACCCTGTCACCTGCTACAGGAACGCAGCATGTCACCTGTCGACCCGATGGCTTGGGAGCTCGCTGTAGGAGGTTGCAAACCTGTCGCACATCTAGGCTCAGAGGTCTGCTCATGGAGGCCCAGAAACCAGGCCACCACTCAGGATGTCCTTGGCTCCCAGGAGCCACTGGAGTACCCACCATCACCCCTGGCACCTCATGAAGACCATGAGGCCGGCTGGACACTTCTCTGGTTGTGCTGCCCTTGGTCCTCATCTGAATGCTTGTTGGGACATGCCCTTTGAGACCTCTTTAGCTGAGTCCATCGTGTTTGTCCTGAGAGGCTACTCTGAGGCCAAGGTGGTTCTCAGAGGGTTAGACTAAGCTGAACCCACCCATGAATTAAGGCTGTCCTGATTTCATGGCAGTCCCTGCACAAAAGAAGCCCACTCCAGGCTGGACTTCTTGGGGTCAGTGCTGTTCAAAGCCCTTGCCTGCACCTGCCCAGGCTTGTAGGTGCCGTCCCTCTCCCATGCAGGGTGAGTCTGCCCAGCTCTTCTGCTGATGTGCTTGTGTCACCACTCTCAACTTATATCCCTGTCATTACCATGGAGGACCCATGCAGCCAACCTAGGAGGGAAGTGACAGAGTTGTCCCAACCTTCAGATAAGGAAGTGGGGTGCAGAGATTCCAAAGGCCTTCTGATCCAGAGTGGATCAGAAGGTCAAAAACAGTCTCCAAGTTTATTCAAGCATGGTGGACTGAGCTGGTAAGTCTCAGCGCTCGCCCCACCAGCTGAGGGCCAGCCATACACTTCATTTTCACTCCAACGTCACTTGGTTGCAGGGTTTGAGTCAGCTTTGCCTCGTTGTGACAAAATGCCAGAGGTAGATGACTTGAAAGGCTCGTTGTTTCAGAGGTTTTAGCCCATATCACCTGGCCTCACTCTGTGGGGAGGCAGCGTGGCGGGGAGTGCCAGGTGGGGCAGGGCTGCTCCCTCGTGGAGGCTGGGAAGCAGGGAGGATCTGGGTGTTATAGCAACATCTTCCCCACAAACTCACTGAGTTATGGATCTACAAATGCATTAATCCACTGATGAAGATTCTGACCCTCCTAATCCATCACTTCCCGAAGTCCACACCTCTGAATGCTGCTGCACAGAGCTTCTGGGGGACAGTCTTGACCCATGAGAGGACAGCTCTGGGTCCTAGAAAGCAGAACCAGAACTAGAACCAGGTAGCAATGACCATGAGCCTTACGACGTCCTGCCCACAATGACAATCCATTCATGTATGTCCTCTTTAGAGCAGTCTGCCGCTCTGGTTAGGATGCCTGCTGCATGGCCTTCAAACACCGTTCTCACCCCTGGCTTTGAGACATGTCATGGTATGTCTGATTGTTGTAAGGATCTCCATGAGTTTCTAAAAAACAGTCTCCAAGTTTATTTTAACCTGGCATCTTTTAAAATTACATGTATGTCTCCAAATACATTGGTGAGGAAGACGATGTCGTAAATTAAATGTGCAGGTAGTTACTACCCTGATGTGTGCCGGGGCAGAAGTGGGAAGTTTCCTCCTTGGCCAGTGTCTTCTCATTGGCTCAGCCTCCGGGCCTCCACGGCTGGGGGCCAAGGTGGGTCACCAAGCACCTCCACGGGTGCCTGGTCCATCTGGGGAGAGCTGCTCTGTGTGCCCGCGATGGCCCTGGTCCTGGCTCTGGCTTGGCTCTGGCTGTGAACATGAACTTAAAGAGGAAGCAGAGGGTGAGAAGCAAGGGTCAGCTGCCTTCCAACCTACAATCTGGCTGAGACTCATCCCCTGAGGTTTCTGGAAAAAGGCAAAGGCGGGGGACAAGGAAGAAAGTGAGGCAAGGAGGGAGAAGCCCAAGGGGAAAGAAGAGTCCGTGCAGGAGGCAATAGCCGCCAGGCCCGTGGCGTGGACGTGCCCTTGGGTCCGTGGACAACGTCTCTGCAGCCCTCCTCTCCTTTTGACCCTCCTTTTGATGCCTCCTGGGTGGTTAGATGTGGAAACATGCTTCTTTCAATGGGGCGGAAGTCTCAGGGGCTCCATGTTACTGGTGAGAGTAGATTCGGGGCCCTGAGTGTGGGCCGCTCCATGGAGGTAGGTCTGGAGTCTCTGTAGCCGAACACAGCGACCTTGAGGTGTCTGAGCAGTCACGGATGCCACAGCGCACAGTAAGAGGAAGAGAGGGAATGGCTTTCAAAGCAGCACAAACGTCAGGAGCGGTACCGACCCCTGTGGCGAGGTCCTCCTGAGCGTACTCCCATGTGCTGAGTGGGCGCTGTGTCTGCAGCGCTCCCTAACTGCAAGGAGAACCCGTGGTTGTTGGTTCTGCAGTGAAATGGGAGGCTCCCTGCTTGGGAGTGTCTAGGTCCATGATAGAAGCCAGAGCTCCTGGAGTGTGGTCTGCAGGTAGCTGCGGGCGAGGGGGTGTCCAGCCCCCCTCCCGAGGGACCGAGCTAAGCTGGGATGTGACTTCCACAGGAGTTGATTTAGAGAGGTTTAGAAGGGGCTGATGGTGGAGCCCCCGCCTGCGTATGAGCAGCCTGCAGGGACTGACTCCCTGAGTCTGGGCCGGCGAGGTCGATGACGCAGCCCCGAGTGCTCCTGCCAACGTGCTAAAGGGATTTCAGATGTCTTAATACCCAGGATGAGACGGTCTGCTCCCCGGATCTTCTAGGGCGCACTGACCAAGCCTCCGGGGACTGTGGTGTGACCTGGGTATTTAATATGTAGTGGGCAGGCTGTTCCTGCTTGGGAACAGTTCTGGGTGGCTCCTCTGGTTTTTGTCATTTACATAGAGTAAATAAATCCACAAAGGGTCGGGGAAGGGAAAGCACTAGACTTTATTAAAGAACTTCTCAAAATTCAGATCCAGGACTTTCCAAAGCAAGAAGGACTGGGCTGGAGGTGGGGAAAGCCTCACAAATGCACAGGCTGTCCTTCACACGCAACAAGGACAGGTGACATGGAGGGCGTGAGGGTGAGCCCATCCTTGCTCCTGGTGAGGGCTGGTGGCCTCAGCCAGCCACTTCAGCCAGCCACTTCAGCCAGCGGAGGCCAGGAGGGGCTGCGTGCTGAAGCCACACCTGGGCGGGGACGTGGCTCAGTGGTAGATCAGGTGCCTGGCACACACAGGGCCTTCGCTTCTGTACCCAGCACCACACACATGTGCACGCACGCGCGCGCGCACACACACACACAGAGTGTGTGAGTGGGGAAAGTAAAATCATTACGACTAAAAGGCAAGGATAAATCAAGCACATTTAAACTTGTCCTTAAGAATTCCTTAAGTCATGGGGCTGGGGATATGGGGAGATAGCTCAGTGGGCAGAGTGCTTGCCTGGCATGCACAAGGCCATGGGTTCAATCCCTGGCACCACACACACACACAAAAAAAAGACTTCCTCAAGTCAGGCTCCATGGCACACACCTATAATCCCAGTGGCTCTGGAGGCTGAGGCCGGAGGATCACGAGTTCAATCCCCAGGACCAAAAAGAAAAACAAACAAACCAACAAAGACCCATAACAAGAATTCCTTTTGCTGCCCACGAAGCAGGGCAGCAGGTCTGTGTACTGGGTCTTCTCAGTGACACGAGTGTATGGCCAAGTCGAACTTCCCAGAGTGCTCGGCCAGGACTCATGCAGCACACCTAGCTGCGTGTTCCTTGTGCTCACGACAGGCCGTGGGGCTCCTATCCAGCACTCGGGGGGTGGGGGCTGCCCTCAGCGTGGTCATCCTGCCAGGGGCCTGCGGTCCTTTGTGGAGGGCTGTCCTTTGCGAAGGTGGCTGTTCTGGGGAGGGATGACTGCAGGAAGTCCCCAGACGCCTGTGCTGACCCCAGAGTGCTCTGGCCCAGGCCCAGCCCTGGTGAGCCCTGCCCTGGTGCTCCCTGCCTCAGCAGCGATGGTGTCACCTGGTGCCCCGCCCTGGTGCCCAGCCACCTCGCGTTATCTCCCACACAGACCCGAGGTCCATCCCAGCCCCACCCGTGGAGCCCAGCTCTTGGCAGAGGTTGTATAGAGGGTACTAAGTAGTGCTGCCAATGTCCAGCTGGGTGGGCAGAGGAGGGGGATGCCACAGGGAGAGCAATGTACAGGGCACTGTGAGGACACACCCCGCCACGGGCAGCCGCCTCTGTCCCCTGCAGGCCACGAGGAAAGGGTGAGGGCAGCACTGTGTTCTTCATAGCAAATGAGTTTTATTAGTAGATGTGGAAGGACTGTGTAATTAGTGTGGCAGAGGGGAAAGCTAGCAGAGATGGATGGCAGGGCTAGGGTCACACCAAGGCTGCAGACCTATCCCTGAGGACTTGGGGACTGATATCACACAGCAACCACATGTGACAATGCTGAGGTTGCTGCCTTGTGTGTCTCTGAATCTCAACACTGACCTTAAGAACAAGCCCGCAGAACTCTCCTCCACATGAATTTCTCACTCTGTAACCAGAGCGTGTTTTCACAATCCCTTTAAAACAAACTCCGATGGGATTCTAGGGTGACACACAGCAGGCCTTCCTGATGCTCTCTGTAAGTCAAAAACTGGGCTTAGCCTTTCTATTCCCCTTGTTTCTCACCCATGTAGCTGGAGCCTGTCCGCATGATGAGCAGAAGCTGCTAGCTTATCTCTGGGTCCGGTGACAGAAAGAGTATCAGGAAAAGGACAATCGCCAGTCCTCAGCAGGGGGAGAGGACAGGAGCATTGCTGGCTCTGCAGCCTGCTGGCTCAGCCCTCCATCCACCCGATCCCCGTCTGATCACAGCCGAGCTGTTACGAATGGCTCACTGGAACAGCGCATCTGGCGATCTTAGAAGAAATGGTTTTGCTGGGATCATTCTAAGCCAATGATTTTATCCCTTTCTCCTCATACCTAGGACATTAACTTATCAGCTACTCTGGTGTCAAGCTTAATGTGCTTTAAACACGTAAAACAAATGCCAGACCCCCTCGGGTTCAGGGGTAGATTTTCATGAGGCGTTGAGTGCTCTCGGGTGTCAGGGGACCCATCTCAGCAGATGGAGAGGGAGAGCTGGGTTCTCTGCCCCTTCCTCCAGCAGGAGTGAGGACTGGCACGTGGGGTAGGCCGGCTGTCTCCTCAGCTCCAGGCTCTGCCAGCCTTGCTGCCCGGCTCATGAGGTCCTGCACCCTGCTGGCCCAGAGGCACTAAGAGTCATTCCGCCCACCAGGCCTGCCAGCTGGTCTGTGAAGGCCAGCAGACGGTCACTGTGAGGGCTGTGGGTGGCAGGGCCCTTGGGGCCCCATTGAGGTAGGGAAGGCTCTGGGTGGAAAGAGCCCTGCGTCAGCAGGCTGGGGCGGCCATGGGCTGGGAGCTCAGACCTGGTGGGATTCTAAGTGCACGTGTGTGTGGACGTGGGTGTGTGTGCAAGGATGTGTGTGAGGGTGGTTGTGGATCACAATGTCTTTTTATTGTGGAGCCCAGGCAATCCTCCCCAGCTCTGTAGGTGGCCTCTGGCCCATGGGCTGGCTTTGGGAGCCCTTTGGTCACACGCCCCTCCTGGGTCCTCCTCTTCTGCCCACTCCTTCGCCCTCATCTTTGCTGGCTCCTCCTCCCCCATCTTTCAAAGGCTTTGTTCCTTGCGATTTGTCTCCAGCCTCCTTTTCTGTTGGCTCTGATGACACAGGCAGATGACGGCTCTAAGGACGCCTGACCCCAGACACTGAAGATGTGCTACAAGGCCACATGGTAGGTAAGTCCCCAAGGATGTCCTGACCCCAGAACCTGTGAAGACGTTTAGTATAAGGCCACAGGATGGTGCAGACCTGAGGAAGGCTGTGGATCCTGAGGGACCATCCTGGATGGCCAAGTGGGCCCACTCTGACCACCCGAGCCCTGGACGTGGAACACTTTCCCTGGTGGGCACAGGAGAGAAGTGGGGGAAGAGCCAGCAGAGAAGAGCTCATGCCACTGCTGGTTCTGGGGACGAGGGAGGGACGGTGAGCCGGAGAGCTGCTGTGCAGGGAGGAGATGGGGCCTCTGCCCACAGCCTTGGGAACCGCGCGCCACCAACTCCTGGAAGCAGGTTGAACTGAGTCCCCAGAAAGGACCTTTCCTTTCAGCCTGGGAGACCCTAAGCAGGGAGCTGACCAGATGGGGAGATGATCTGTCATGTGGCTTTAAAACATCCAGTCTGTGGCAGCATGAATTGTCCCCATCTTGAGTGGCCCCGCTCCTCTCTGGGCTTTGCAAACACGTAGGGGCCCTGCTCTCCACCTCCCTGATTTCAGCCCCTCGACCACCCTCTATAGCACAACTGCCCAGACACACCCAGCGTCAAGTGTTAGAAAGGCAAAGAACTTGCCTTCGTCCCCGTCCTCCCCAGTGCTGTCCACCAGATGGCCAAGCTCTCCTGCTGCGCATGGACTCTCTGTCATCTTGGTGGAAGCGCCTCCGTCTCAGGGGCCTCCCCTGGCCACTCTGTGCTCGCATGGTCCCTTTCAGGTTTATATTGCCCCAGGCATTCACTGTGCCGTTCTCTGTGTCCCCTCCTGGATGCCAGCTCCCTCTGCCCTTCCTTCAGCTATTCAGCAGGTAGTAACAGGCGGCTTCCAAGTCAGGCTGGACTCTCGGCAGTTCACAGATACCTTTTCATCTGACACGGCTTTGCTCTTGCAGCTCTAGCTGTAGGATGGTGCCCAGCATGTAGCAGGTGCTCAGTGAGTTGCTGAGTGGGTGATACATGAATCATGCCCAGCACATAGTAGGTGCTCAGTGAGTAGCTGAGTGGGTGATACATCCAACCTGACCATAATGCCTGCCAGGTCTATATCCTCAGCACCTCTCCTATCACACACCGGTTCTGAAACAGCCCTGTCTGGGTATGAGAACTGGCTGAAGGTTCATGCGACTAAAGAAAGAAGCAGACAGGTCCAGGATGGCAGGGGGCGGGTTTGCTGGGAACTTGCTGATGACAGTATGGCCCTGGGCTGCAGCTAGACCAGAGGGTCCCTGGGATGTGGTCAGAAAGAGGGGTGTTCAGGAAAAAAGTGACTTTGAGACACCTGGTTCATCTCCAGCTGATACCAAGGACACTTTTCTGGCCCCAGGGTCCTGTTGCCAAGCTCCACATACCACTCTGGTGGTTTAGTCTGCTCACACTGTGCTGGGAGCTTATGCAGGCAGGGACGGTGGTGGCAGCTATGAATCAAGATGACTGAGGTCATGTCAAGCTGAATCCATGCACCACCTGTGTCCATGCTGGCTTCTGGCCGCTGCCCTCTTGTCTTCTGGTGCCCAGTTTGGTCTTCAGTCAGCCCGATGTTTCACTTTCCACTGTGCCGTCTGCCTTTGCTTCTGGCCTTGCATGTAGGCTCCTGGCCATGCTGCCTCTGCTCCTCCCTGTTCCCTTCTCTGGGCAGGTTTCCACTCTGCTGGGCGAAGGGCCCGACCTCCGCCTTGCCCTGCCTGGAGAAGGTGATTTTCTTCAGTTCACTGGCTCTGCTGTCCTGCCCCGCCACCCCCCTTTGTGGTGAAGGCCCTCACCAGAGCCACTCCCTTGCCAGCTCCCAAGGGGCTCCAGCCTGTGAGCTCAGAGCACATCTGCTTGGGCACGGGGTGCACCAGCTGGCACTGGGCAGGGCTCAGCTAGTACCCGCCGAGCGAGTGAGCTGGCTCCCGTGGCTTGGTGCGCCTGGGCCAGGCCGTCGCGCAAGCCAGCCGGGCGCTGTTCTGCCAGTGTCGATTTGCAGGCGCAATTATATGTGCAAATGCATTTTCACTGTTCTGCCTTAGGACCCGATTTTTGAAAATTAGATTTTAAATGTCGCATCCTCCTCACTCAAGCTCATGCCTCTAGACATCCAGCGCATAATTCAAAATGAAAGGCGTAGAAAATCGGGCTCATTTAGCTTACTCTACTTGAAATCCATATTAGGCTATTTTTAAATTCTTGACGACCTGGTGCTCTTGAGGGGTAAGAGGGAGGGGCGGGCGGGTGGGACACTGCTGTAAATGGTTAGGGACGCTGCATGCCACCGTCTGTTTCAGTGTGTCCAGATTTCACATTAGCATTGTCCCAGATACGATTTCCGGAGTCAGAGGTTGGAGACGTGCTCCTGCCTGGACATGGCAGCTCACTCCCCACTTGTGGGGGGCCAGAGCCAGCCAGCCTGTCCTGGCTGACCTCCTTCATTCTGTCTCCCAGGGAGCCCTGGTCCCCTGGCTGTGCCCACCCAGCAGGCAGCAGGCAGCAGGCGGAGAGCAGAGTGCGACTTTTCAGCAGGGGCACAGGTGTCTGCCTGAAGGCACCAGGTGGGCAGCAGGTTGCTCCGCTGCGCCCCCAGTAGTCCTGCATCCTGGTTCCCAGGGAGGGTTTCGTTCAGCCACCGTCAGGCCCACAGAGATACACGTGGCTGTTCTGCTGGCCTTGGTGAGGGTTTCTAGGCCGAGTGCTGGGATCACACTGGGGCCCTGTGACCCCACCCCTGTGAGTGCATGGCACAAGTGGCCCTGGTGCTTCCCCAGGGAGACAAGGAGCCCCCACTTGCATTCACCTCCAGGGTGCTTCCCACATGCCACTCTATGCTCTGACAAAGGACAGTGGGAACCAGGAGCATGGCCAGAAAAGCAAGGAACCCAAGGGGCGAGACACCCTGCTGCTGATACACTGTCGTCAGGAAACTTGGATTCTAATAGGAGAGACAGACCAAAAGCAGGGGAAGTCACCACTGTTGTAAGGACTTGGAGGCAACTGTTGAGAAACACAGAGGAAGTCCCAGGCAGCCAGTGACTGGAAGGGAGCGTCCACAAAGGAGGAGACCTTACAGCTGAGGCCTATGGGACGGGAAAGCCCTGGCAGGGAAGTTGGGGGGGGGGGCTCACGGGCAGGGGCAGGGGTAAGGGCTCTGCGGTGAATTAAGGAGCAGACCAGGGGAGAGGGGACAGGGCCCATGCGGGGGCAGGCCCTTCAGGCCCTGGGTGGGTGCTTGGCTTCTGTTCCAAGGCCCAGGAGACCAGTGCAGGGGTGAGAAGGAACATGGGCTCCCTCTCCAGTGGGAAGAGCCACGTGGAACATTGTACCTGACCCCTCAGGATGCGGCAGGGCGACCCTGCGTTTCCTGTCTGAGCTCTGCATTCCGCCTTCCCTGCCTCCCAGCTCTGCTGCATGGAATGGAAGACATGACAGGCAGATATGCAAAGCCCAGTGTCAGGGCACTGTACCGCGGTACCGGGAGGCACACCAGGTGGGTGCTCCCTGGTGCCCAGGGGCATTGCCTGCCTGCCCAGAGCTGGCCAGGCCTGTGCTGTCCCGGGGCTCACAGCCATACCCTGGTGGAGGTGAAGGACTGCATTCCCCATCAGCCACTTCCATATGGTTGAAATTCATTTTGCTAACCGTGCTCACGCTGCCAGGCTTGCCCTTCTCTTCTCCCTCGTCCATTTCAGAATGAACTGCAGATGTGGGTAGGAACAGGCTCATTGCTATAGTATGGGGCAGGGGCAGAGACAGCAGGTGACCACACACCGGGCACTTGAAGCTATGACCAGCAAGTGGCTAAATGCGGCAGGCCCCACAGATGTTAGCATGTGGCTCTGACATTAGCCAGGTGTGGCCAGGCCCCAGGTCAGGAGATGCCTGCCGCTGAGAAGGGAGCTGGGTGCTCTCCGTTCCAGAAGAAGGGGCAGCTGCGCTCTGCAAAGCCACATGGGAAGCACTGGGGTAGTCAGGAGGAGAGGGAGAGATGTTGACAGAGCTTTCCCTGTCGCTTTTGAGGGATGAGGTGGGCCAGGCAGGGCAGGCAGGCTTGGGACAGCCAGCGTGAGAGGTTTTAGGGCTCTGGTGCAGGGGAGGTCCCTGGTTGTCTTGCACCTGCCCTGGGAATGAGGGCAGGGGACAGATGAGGGCCCAGCAGGGGAGGTGTGTGGGCTGTGCTCTGGCTGGGGTGGGAAGGGCGGGTTCTGTAGGAGTCACTGACTCCAGGAGGGTCCACCCCTGTGGGGTCAGCAAGACCCCACCAGAACACGGAAATGAAAGCCATCACTCAGACGCTAGGTGAGCGCAGCTTCTTAATGCTAGGAGACCTGACCTGGGAATTGTTGAACCCCTGGGTTCTGTGCCAGGAAGTGCAGGGGCAGGGAGTCGGCCTGTCCCCAGCCTAACACACGGTGTCGCAGGACCCTCTTGCAAGAAAAACTCCCAGAGTCATGTACGGGAGCCCCCGCTCCAGAGGGCAAGTTCCCTCCTGGAAACTGAGAGTGCCCCAGTGAGGTCCATGAGCGGCCTCCTCACCTGGGCCTCGGAAGTGTGGGTTGGTTAAAGGCGTAGATTTGGCATAAACCAGCTGGGCCTGAAGTTTTCATTTACTCTGTGAAATGGTTTCCCTCAGCCTCAGCCTCGTCATCCTCAAAAGGGATTCCGAGAATTATTGTGAGACTTGAATGAAGTAAATGACGCAGCTGGAAGCATCACGCTAGCTAGGGGATGGGGCTACTTTCTCTAGCCTAGGAAGATCAGGTGGATATGGTGTTTTTTTTTTTAAACATCAAATATTTCAAGAAGAAAGTTTTTCATTTAAAAAACAAGTTCCAGGTTGCATTCCTTGTCCTGTCAACAAGAAGGACGAGAATTCAATCTGTGCATGTGTGTGTTCGTGTGAGCAAGTGTGTGTTCGTGTGAGCACGTGTGTGCACCTGTGTATGCGTGTGTGTGTGTGTGCATGTGTGTTATGTTGAGGGAGGGAGGAAGGGATGAATCAGAGAACGAGGCTGCTCTTACCTGCACAGTGCTAGAGGGAGTCAGCAGCTCGCTGAGCAGGTCTGACACTCAGCTCAGTTACCAGACCCCACACCCTGCAGTCACAGGCTGGAAAGTAGAGCATCAGCCCCGGGAGCCCCCAGGGTCGGTGGGGATCGATGTGGGCAGGGGCTTCTTTCCACTGGCAAGGATATCAGACGAGGCATGTGCGAGGCTGGAAGGGACCTTCCTACTTCCAGCTTGCTTCCACCCTGTGGCATCGGCTGGCTCTCCCTTCTGTCCTGACACCTGCTGATTTATTGGGCCCAGGGCTTCCAGGGCATCAGGAGTCTGCACAGGGCAGCAGGCCTAACTGGGGTGTGAGTGACTGTTCTGGTGGTATCTGTTAGCTGGTGGTGTCTGGCATCTGCCCCTGGGAGTGAGGGCAGGGGACAGGTGAGGGCTCAGTAGGGGAGGTGTGTGGGCTGGCAACAGGCCCAGCTGGTGAGACCGGGGGCTTTGGGGCTGCATGTGTGAGCGCTGGCCATGGAGCTCCTACTCTGTCTCCTTCCTTCTCTGCTGCCTGCTCTGTTTCTACAGACCTGGGCAGAGGACTGGCTGGCCCTTGCGATGGACTCTGGGCGCAGGGCTGCTGTTCAGAGCTCTCTGAGTGGACTTGAAGGAAAACCTCAGCCTGTGCCTCCCACAGGGCGTCCAGTGGAGGTGGAGGGATGAGCACTGGATTTGGGTCCTGTCTGGACAGCTGAGTCCTGGGGTGATGTGGCATTTTCCCATACTCTGCTCTTGGCACCTCTGCCAGTGAGGAGTGAAATTTTGAAATCTGATGTCTTGTTTTTCTGAAGTGAGGCCAGGCCTTCCAGGTGCTGTGTGATGGCCAAGCCCCTCAGTGGAGCAGCTAATGTCTGACCACATGAGTGGGCGGCCCCACGGAGAGCCCTGGCTCCTGTCCACGTTTAGGCCTCGGAATCAGCGGCTGCCCTCTTGACCACTTCAGTTCCCAGAAGCCGTGTTCTGTGCGACTTCACGGCCAGTCTGCCAGAGGCTGCTGACCTCCTGCCCACATCCATGACTAGCAGTGCTGCCCTCTGTCAGGCAGACGCAGGCTGTCATCTGCGGAAACCCAGCTGGGCCCGCACCGCTCTTCTCCCTCCTGCCACGCCTACCCTGAAAGGGTACTGCGGGGGCCACGGTCAGGGTTCCCATCAGGCCCACGGGATGTTTTTGGGTTGTTGGTTCTGATGAAGACTGTTTATGGTGCCCCACAGGGAGAGGTCAGGGTCAGCGCCTGGCCCTAGCCATCTCTGTGTCCCTGGAGTGGGGTCCTTGGCATGTCGGGCATAGCGTCTTGTGTGAAGTGGGCCAAGACTGGACACCTGGATGGTGGTTTGTGTTTGTGGCCTACACTCTGTAAACATTTCACAGATTAACCACATTCAAGTGTCAACCGGTTTTTATTTAGTTGGAGTAACCTAGTTACGTGCATTCCACTCTGGTGGTGTGGCCTGGATCACATAATCAGCATCACTTGGCAAAGGGAAGAAGCAGATGCCTTCCTGCCTTTATCAGGAGCCCTGGGGTCCCTTCTCTTTGATCCATTAGCGTTTCCTGGAGCACTCAGCCTCTCCCTGGCATTCAGCACCTCCCTGGCAGTTAGAATTAACTGTGGCACTGAGCAGCTCTCGTGGCACTGAGCACTGACTACAGCACCCAGAATCTCCCGTGGTACTTAGCACTAACTGTGGAAATCAGAATATCCCATGGCTCTGAGCAGCTCTCGTGGCACTGAGCACTGACTACAGCACCCAGAATCTCCCATGGTACTTAGCACTAACTGTGGAACTCAGCATATCCCACGGCACTGAGCACTAACTGTGGCACTGGCACCTCCCTGGCACTCAGCACTAACTATGGTGCTCAGCATTCTCCTGTGGCACTTAGCATTAACTGTGGCACTTAGCACCTCCCTGGCAGCCAGTACCTCCTGTGGCACCCAGTACCTCCTGTACCACCCAGCATCTCCCATGGTTTTCCCTGGGTTCTTGGGTCCTGCATGACATAAAACTGGCCAGGTGAACCTGTTATGCCCTCTCTTCTTAAGTGGTCTTTTGAGACGGGCTATGACACTTTGATGGTGAGGTACAGCAATCCTTTTCCTCCCTGACAGCTGGTGGCCTTCTCCTGGATGATAATAGGAACTTCCCAGCATCTGTCTGCTTCCACCCTGTCCTCTGTGATCCTCAGCTTGGTGACTATGAGCCAGTCCCCCTTACTCTGTAGCATCTCCCATTTAGTTGGGACTTACACCCTGGCAGAGACTTTCTGATTCTTGCAGCCACATGGCACGGTGTCGCCATCACTGAGGTCTGTGAGTTCTGAGAGCTGGAATTTGGACAGGTGTGTGGGTTGGTTTGTCTATCCGTGATGTCTGGGTCCCTCTGGTGCAAAGGCAAAATACCAACAGCCTGTCAGGCACGTCTGGGGTTGATGCTGGCTGCGGGCTGAGGCCTGCGCCTGGCTGTTGCCTCCACCCCTGCACGTGGCTCCATGGGACATGGGCTTCCTCATGGCATGGTGGCCGGCTCCCAGAAGAGGGGGCCAGGCAGAGTTGCATGGAATCCCATTACACTTGGGTGTGGAGAGGTCACAGCCTGTCCAGATTCCTGGGAGGGAAATGGGCTTTGCCTCTGGATGGGGAACGGAAGGTTCTAGAACAGAGGCATGCTGGGGCCCCATTTGGGAGCACAGTCTGCCTCATGGCCACGTGACTGGGCCTAGGTTCTGCCTGCCTTGTCTCTTCTCTCCGTGGAGCACTGGGCCCCAGCCACTTTGTGGTGCACTCAGGGTGGCTCCAGCCCTGGGACCTTCAGACTGGCTGCCCTTCCGCCTGCCCTGCTCAGCTCAGGACGCTTGCCATCTCTCCCCTGCCCTCTGCAAGCTATTACTCAGGCGTCACCTTCCCAGGAGGCCTGCTCTCACCGCTCTGCAGCCCCGATTGTCTTTCTTTAACTTGCTCTCCACAGTACTTACCTTAAGTTTCTAGGGAACTTCTTTCAATCATCGCCTGGTCAGGATGTAACCGCTGCAGAAGCAGGAGTCTTGAGCTTTTCTGTTTGCTGACCTTTCCCAAGGGAATGGGATGTGGAGCAGGAAGAGCTTCTCCGTCTGGGACTTTTGGAACTTGCTGTACTTGCTCCAGATCGGCTGTTGAGCAGAGCTCTGCTTTGTAGAGCCTTCTGGTGACAGGCAAATCCCCACATGCAGACAATACCTGGCATGTGGCAGGTGTTAAAATAAAAGAAAAGCCAGTCAGCCCTCTGTTCTGGGGTTCTGCATCCATGGATCCAACCCACCTCAGATTGGGACTATTTGACAAAACCCGGGTCTGTACTAAATATGGAACAACTATTCACAGGCCATTCCCACCGTCTGAGGCATTGCCAGGAATCCAGGAGGATTTAGATCATGCACGAGGATGTGTATAGGTTATATGCAGGTTCTCTGCCCTTTTATAGATGGCACTTAGCATCTCAAACTCTGGCATTTGGGAAGGGTCCTGTTGCCCACCTCCTGGACATGAGGGATGATTATGTTGAACAAGTCACCTGGAAAAACACTTAGCACATGACATAAACAGTTTTATTGCCCAAATATCTCTTTTTATGAAGCAATGAACCAACATTTCTGATTATTTTATTTTTTTGAGTAAATATTTAGTTTCTTTGCAAGGAGGTCCAGGGTGCATTTCCAGCTTCTTCCATACACCTGACCCTACTCCAACATACACGTTGGCAGAGTAGGACCCCAGACTCCAGGGGCGCCATTTGGGGCAGGCGGGCCTCTGCTCTGTGGGTTCCCAGTTCACAGTGGTAGTGAGCCCTGCAATGTGGACTACCTGGAGACTAAGCGGAGTCCAGAATGAGGCCAGCAGGGAAGCTGCCCTGACAGTGGATGGCCACTACAGCCCCCTCTGCAAGTGCCACCCCTGCGGGTGCCCTTCGGAGCACTTCATGCCCATACTCAGCGCCTGGGGAGGGGCTATCCAGTCCTCAGAGCCTGCCCGGGGGTTCAGGTCTTCCTCATGTCCAGCGCTCGCTGCCACTTGCCCCTTCTGTGTGTATTTGGTGACTGGTGTGCTCTGCATCGACTCAGATGGTGGCTGGCCTCACTGGAGGGTCAAAGGGTGGCTGGCCTCACTGGAGGGTCATGCCAGTGAGTGGGCCTATGGTCCTCGGCTGCATCTTCTGTAGAGCAGAGGTTGCTCCACACTCTGTTCTCTTCCCTGTGTCCCACAGCCAAGTTGGCTGCAGGTGGGGAGATGCGTGGAGCACCCGTGACCACTGATGGGCGGGCGGTCAGTGTGTGGCCTGGAAGGAACCAAGCCAGGACAGCACAGTGAGGGTGCACCATCTCTGACTCCCTCAGAGACACCTGAAACCTCAGCCTCCTTCCCTGCACAGGACACGGGTCCCTGCCGTGATGGGCCTCAGTGTTTTCCTGACACAGGAGGCCTCCGTTGCCAGAGGCGTGGCCACGATCCTGGACATGTCCCCGGCCTGTGTGATTCTGGTTTCTGTCTCACTTCAGGGACATTCATGTTGCACTTCTGTTTTGCAGAAGCGAGTGTGAAGGAGAAGACCGTGAAGTACATGGAGGTGCTTGAGGGAAACCTGCGCAGGTGAGGAGAATACCTGCATCACAGACCCCGGGCGCACCTGGAGGCTCCACGAGGGTTCACCGGAATTTAGTCCAGTCCGTGAAAAGGGCTTGCCAAGAAAAAGTGAAGTCCTCTGGGCCCCCAGGGGAGGAGCAGGTGCCATACAAATATCTCTCGGCTCAGGTTTCCACCTTTACAAAGCAAATCACCTGGGATGCTTGCTGTGTCCTGGGGAGAACACAGGACAGCCTTCATGTCCCTTGGTAAGGACAAGCATGGGATTCCGCCTCATGCCTTGTGAATCCGTTTAGACATGGTTTGAACAATACAGAAATGCACGTCGTAGGTTCTGTTTTGAATCCTGAATCAACTAGCGTGAACATTCCTGGTTGTTTTTTTTTTAACCCAGTTAGGAATTCAGACAGGAGGACCCTCAGGCAGTTGTGGCATGTCGAGATGTTTCTGGCTCTCCGTACTTCTGAAAACGAACCAGCCCCCGGGCTCTGCTCCTAATTAAGGAGCAGGTTTGGGAATGCAGAATGTGCTCTCCACCCTGGGAGGCATTTGGTTTTAGGGCTAAGTGTTGCTACTATTTTGGAAGTGGTTAAGTAGCTCTTCAGAAAGGCCACGCCTGGGACCTGTCCTGGGACAGTGCCCTGGGCCCACAGGTCTCCCTGGGAGGTGGTGGAGCCTGCTGTCAGGGGGAGCCGGGCACTCACTCTAGAGGGTTTGTTCTCCTTGTGGAAAGCGACACACTCTCTGCCTGGCCATTCCCTGCCTCCTACACCTCAGACTGTTGAAAGTGGCTAGTGGGGAGTGGGGGAGGCGCTGCCCATCGGTGTGGCTTGGCTGAGGCAAGAACCCTGGGTTCAGGCTGGCTCCCTGCCCTCTTGTCCCCCTCAGACCCCAAGTCTGGTCGACCCTGCCTCCTGGGCACATTGCAGGGCCACCTTTGTCTGCTCGTGCACTGTCCTCTCCGGGAACATTCAGCTCACAGCGCGGCTCCCTGCCTCCAGTGTCCTCCTTGTCCTCAGTCCTGAGGGCTCTGAGCATGTGTCTTAAACACAGCCTGGCATTGCAGGTGACTGCCCTTTGTCCTCAGCTCATGTCCAAATGCCTTCCCAATGCTCATAGCTTCTCCTGGTGACTGCGTCCTTGGGGGTTACCGTCACCAGCCATCCCCCTGTTCCAGTGTGCAGGTCCTCCTGCTCTTTCTAGGCCTCTGGGTTTTCCTAGAAGAGGAGCCACCTCAAAGGGGAGATGTTATCCTTCCCCAGGGCACCTGGCATGTGCCAGGCGGCTCCACCCCTCATCCTTCGCCTGGCCTCCCGAGGCTTTGCCCAGCTGCACACCACTGGACCTTGGTGGGTCCAGTCCTCGCCCATCCTCAGGGTTAAGTGCCTCCATTGAATCTGCTGTGGCTGCCCACCCCTGAGCAGTGGTCTTGCACCGTGCTGTCCGGGCTGCCTGGGGCATCCGGCAGGGCCACGAGGCCACCTGTCTTGTCCAGGAGTGCATCCGCAGGGATTTGCCAGTGCTGATGTCAGGTGCCTGGAAGCCTGTGCTTGCACAGATGGTTCAATAAACACAGCCAGGTGGTAGATACCCATGTCCTCTCCCATCACCTCCGCCGCTCTCTCTGCCTCTTCAGCCATGCAGATGCCCCCAAGCCAATTGTCCTTGACCTCTTGACTCACGTCCATTTGCACTTAGAAGGCCTCCACATTGTCCTGTGGCCAGGGTGGTGGCTGGTGGGGTGGGAGTTGACCAGGCAGCCAGGGTGTATACTCTTAAGAAGGCAGTTTTATAGGTGCCTCAGATCAAAGTGGACACTGCCAAATGGGTGGTAAGGGCCAGCCCCTCATGTGGCAGTGCTGTCCCCAAGTGGTGATGGCTGTGCTCACATGCCCTGATGACCATCTCCCCTGATGGTCCATCACATCTCTTCCTCTCCAAGGAAACAACACCTGAGGCACAGAAATAGTTTTCTGCCCTGGTGCCGTTGGCCTCATGGTGACTGCTCAGTGCATACTGCAAGGCATCAAGTGACTAAAGCTGGTGGCAGATGTTGGCCAAAGTCCCCGTGGCATCCTGTAGCCTGACAGGGCTTTGGAAAGAAAGCTGCTGAGAGCAGGCTGGTCCACTCCCTCCTGCTGGGCCACTGCAGGGGATGCCCTTAAAGGGCAGTGCACAGGGATTCCCATCTGGCCAGTTGCGGTTCAAAGACACACGCAGATGGCCACACGGGCTTTGTCACTCTCTAGGTGCACAGAGACCTGGACGCTAGGTGCAGTCAGAGGGCTCAGCGTCCCTGTCTGTGGGAAAGTCAGTCAGCTGCTGGAGGAGGGTAGAGGCCAGCAGTGACCCAGGGGATCTGCATGGCACAGAAGAGAGCTGGGTACTAGAGCAGGGCTTGGCTGCGGCCCTCTGCCTTGGAGTCAGGTGCACATGCATAATGGCTCCTTCCTCCACAAAGGGGAGACACCACAGGAGAGCTCTGTTTGACCTCTGCCTGTTGGTGCAGGTGCCTCTCTCTTCTGTGTCACTCAGCCAGAGGGAGGCAGCAGCCAGGCTCTGCAGTCACTCTCCAAGTGTCCCTCCTTTTCCCACAGGGCAGTGAAGCCTCTTCCTAAAGGCCTCTCCCACATCAGCCTGCACTTTTGCACAGCTCCCTTTCCCCCTGCGTAGCTGCTGGCCATGCCACGTCCCCTGGGCTCTTGTGAGGGGCTGCACCCTGCTGGCCCAGTCTTGTCTGCAGTCCCCACCGCATGGTGCCCAAGGCGCCCCACTTGCTGGACCCCCTGGGTGCCCCAGTCACCTCTGCAGCACCGCTGCAGAGTCCCCCGCTGCCCCATGAACGCTCACACCAGGACACAGCGCACGTGCCCCTCTGCGAAGCCCTGCCTGCCCCTCCTGCTCCTGCGGGCACCACCTGGCAGCCACACGCAACAGTGCATTGTGAGGGCCGCCTGGTTCTGGCAGACTTTGCTCCTCCAGGGCGTATTCCATGCCCCACCAGCCTGGTGTTCTGGAGGTGGCAGGCTGTCTGGCACATGGAGAGCCTAAATCAGATTCAGCGTTCCGATCAACGGATCAGTAGCGGTCACCTCTGGACACTTATTCTTAACTATTAGATTCAAAAGTCAGTGGCTTGAGAAGACGTAGCATCCAAAACCCACATCCTGGCCATCAGATCTCAGGGGTAATGATGGGAGATTAGAGAGATTGGAGGTGAGGTGTCCCCCAAAAGCTCACATGTGAGACAATGCAAGAGGGTTCAGAGGAGCCGTGATTGGGTTGTGAGAGTCTTAACCCAATCAGTGAATGAATTCCCTGGTGGGATTAACTGGGTGGTGACGGCAGTGGTGGGTGTGGCTGGAGGGGTGGGAATTGGGGCGTGGCTCTGGGCATATATTCATATCTGGCAGGGGAATCTCCCTCTGCTTCCTGATCATCATGTGAGCCACACTCTTCGGTCATGGTGTTCAGCCTCACCCTGACCCCTGAGGAATGGAGCTGACCTTATGTGGACTAAGACCTCTGAAACTGTGAGCCCCCAATAAACTTTCCCTCCCCTGAAATTGCTCTGGTGGCGTTCTTTCGTCACAGAAGTGAAACACCTGACTAAAACAGATGGCAACAGCCAATCCTGCCCTTGAAGCTCCGTGCCACGTACTCTCCTCCTCCAGGCCTGCATTCAGAGGGGACAGTGCAGGATTGTGTTGACTTAGCTCTTTCCCTTGTGGCTGAAGGGTTTTCATTTCTGTTATCTCAGTTATTATGTGCTCTTTGTTATCTTCCTTTATCATGGGGTCAAAAGAAGCTTTCCATCTTTACTTTGTAGACGGGCTACTTTTTTTTCATCAATCTCAAATCTTGTGTCTCTAACCACTGTAAAAAGGGATTCTTTGTTGTGCAGGGCAAACCCCCATCTCTGGCGGGTACCCCCTGCCTCATGTGTGCTGGTTTTGGGTAAACTTATCGGATCTTTTGCAAGCAGGACCGATGGTAGCCCCCTTCTTCTTTCTACTCTCTCCCGTCCTCTCTCTGCTTGGTTTTCCCTGAAGTTGAAGATAAACCATGAATGTCAGGGAGGAAATGGGTACCAGAGCACATGCATGTCATTTTCTTTGCAAGTGCAGGAGTCATTTAAACATGTAGAGACGGTGCTGGAGAATGCAGTTTTGTGGATTGTGGGTTATTTTTGCTTCCTGGAACTCTGCTTGCAATTCTCAAGTGTGTGAGTGTGAATCACACTTTTATAATCAGAAAAGAAAACAGGAAAATCATTACAATCTGCTTTGAGCTTGGAGGAGTTGGAAAATTCTTCAGAGGTTTTCTTGGCTTTAGAAGAAACTCTCGAGAGCGCTTTGGTCTCACCTGAAATTTACTTTGAAATTTAGAGGCTGACAAATTGCTCTAAAGGTAATTCAGTTTTTTGTTTTTTTTTTTTTAAAAAAAAACAACTCACATTTATCTTCTAATAATCTTGAAATGTGCACATGGATAGGCCGAGAGTCATGGTGCCCATGAACTCACCTGCTGAAGGAGGCCCAGAGGTCGCTGCAGGGGGGAGGTGGGCTGGAGAGGGCCTTGGCCGTCTCTGCCTCGGCCCCTTCTCAGCCAGTTTGTGTGGTCATTCAGTCTCTGGTCCAGATGTTGGCAAAACCAGAGGAGCAGACAGCTTCCTGGAATGGGAAGAATCTGGCAAAATGGTGCTGGCCTTCCTCGTCAGCTGGGCAGTGTCAGCAATGGCAGGGAGAAGCCTACTGAGTGGCTGGACTTCCAGGGAGCGCCCTCCAGCTGAGGCGGCACTGCGCATGTGCAGGATGCTCTCTGAGACCCAGACCTGTCCCTCCCCAGGCTCCCTGGCTTCTCCGTCACTACTGAGAACAAGGGTGGCTGGCCACCTGCCAAGCTCGGTGAAGATGGGTTTAGGTTGAAGACAGGGCCTCTGGAGAGTTGTTTCCAAAGAGGTGGGAAGGACATTTTAGAATGTGTACTTCATGCTTTCATTTCACCCATTGAGATTTTGTCTTTAGAAATGTTACATATGAAGAAGGTCACACATGAATATCAGGGAGGAAATGGGTACCAGAACACACGCGTGTCATTTTCTTTGCAAGCGCAGGAGTCATTTAAACATGTAGAGACGGTGCTGGAGAGAATGTCCATTTCCTTACTTCCTAACACTGATCCAGTCTCACATCCAGCAAGTGGCCTCTTCTCCCAGCAGCCTTCTGTGTCCCACATCCACAAAGGGAAGCAAGAGCTAGTTAGTCCTTAGAGGAGGAGCTGGAGGAGTCGCACTGGAGCTGTACCCAGGAGGTGAGGAAGGCAGAGACTGGGGGCTAGAGGGCAGAGGGCAGGGAACCAGCTTACCTGAGCTTGCACTGGGGCCTCCAGGCAGGGATTGAGACCTGCTCAGATCATGGCCCTCTAGAGTCTGCCCACCCCGCTGTGCTACCCAGATTCCCTGTCTGCTTCCTAGGGGGAGGTCTGCAGTGAGGAGTGGGCTCCTCAGAGCCACATGGAATGCACCAACTGTGCCAGGCAATCTGAACATCCTGGGCACCCAGCTCCTCCCACCCCCAGGAACATCTCAGCAATGCAGAGGGAATGGAAGGAAATGGATCTGACAGACAGCTGCCTGTAGGTGTGCAGCTGCCTGCTGGGAGCCCCCCGGGGATCAGAGGAAACCAAGCAAGGGCCTCCCTGTCCCTCCCTACAGTTCACTCGATTGTTGGTTGCTGATGGACACCTCTCCCTCTGGGCTTGGTGGGCACAAGTTGAACACGCCCTCCTCAGGACGGAGTCCTCACGCAGAGCCAGGGCTTCCCCACGCAGGGCCCCCGCCTCTTCCCTCTGCAGCCTTGGAGAGCCTGAGCGGGAAGTGCAGGCCTTTCTTTCCCCGTCGGTTATCTCTGTTCCCAGGTGGGGACAGTTTCAGCTCTCTCTCTCTCTCCTGGGCAGTGAGGGTGCAGAGATTGGGAGGTGCAGCATCCTTTCTGTCCTCTCCTGAGGCTGGTCTCTGAGCGGAGCGGCTATCCTGCTGATTCTGCTGAAGGCCATCTCTGCCTCTCTGGCTCCTCCTGTTTCCTTGCAGCCCTGAGGCATCAGTGGCCTGCTGTGGCACAAACTCTGCCTCTGACCTCACTGCTTCTGGGGGCTCATGAATGCATGGAAGTCCAGCCATGGGTGGAGACATGGCCGCAGGGCCCCGTTTCCCTTCTGAGCAGGTAATTCAATCCTGCATGTCACAGGGGAAGTGGTCATGAGAACACTCACTGTGGGTCTTGTCCACTTTGAACTTTGAGGCCATTTGGCTGGATTGTTTGTCTGGTTTTCAAAGAGAAACAAGGATTGAAAATGCTTTATTAGGTGTGAACAGGTAAAATGGAAATCACTACATGCTCACTAATTTAATAAATCACCACTGATTGTTTCATTTTTATATTATTTCCTCTCATGCAGAAAAATCTTATGTATTCTTAAAGTAATGATGCTTTAGCAAGCATACATACAGAAAAAGTGATACATAAAATGTAACAAAGTGGCATGAATTAAAAAGAGTAAAAAGAAAAGGAAGGAAAAACAAAGATGGGGAGATTTTGTAGTCTTAGATGAGGACCAGACTCCCTGCTGCAGACGTTACTGTTCTGGATACTGAGCTAAATTTAGTAACAAAAATTACTAAATTTATGGCCAACGCAAAGGCCAATGCAAATGAGAGACTTCTAATGAACTTGGCAGGTCTTCTAATAAACTTGACTTCTAATGTATAATACTCTCCATTCTTTAAAACACCAGTGATGAATTTTTACTCAGAAATAGCTGCTTCACCTCCCAAGTGTCCACATGATGAGATCTAGTTCTTCAGAAAGATCGTGCAGAGCTCCAAGGAGAAGTCCTGCTCCCTAGTTTGGGCGGTCAGAAAGCCTGATCCTCTGACCTCCGCAGGGCCAGGGCCCAGTGGAGGGACCAGGCTGCTCTCCCCAGCTCAGGGTCAGGGCTGAAGAAGAGGTTCTGGAGTAGCATAAATGGTGTCCCTTCTCTTGAGCCATCACTTCAAAACAAAGAGGACCCTGGGCATCCCACACCACCTGCTCCTGTTTCCTGATGTCAGCGAGGAGACCTGAGGTCAGTCTGGGGGCTTCACAGGGGCAGGGCCTCTGGAGAGGTCTCCTTGTCCTCTCTCCTGACTTCCAGAGAGAACTGAGGCATGCAGAGGTGAAGTCGAGCTCCGCCTTGAGACGCTAGACACAGACTCGAGTGAGGCCACCTCTGAGTCCAGGGCCTTTGCTAGAATAATACACCACCTCAAGACTCAATTTCCCATATAAAAATGGGCTAA
Source organism: Marmota marmota marmota (assembly GCF_001458135.2). Lineage (NCBI taxonomy): Eukaryota > Metazoa > Chordata > Mammalia > Rodentia > Sciuridae > Marmota > Marmota marmota. The sequence goes on from NW_025999927.1 coordinate 1,661,191, forward strand.
TAAAGAAAAGGATAAAGAATATTTGTTGTTGGCAATAAGGCACGATACACGGTTGCCGTCACTCTAGTTGCCACCCGGCACAGTGAGAATGATGAAATAAAGGCAGTCTGTTGAAAGAACAGTCCTTAGTTTACAAAAGTGGAAGGGAACTTCCTCCTGGTGAGGGAAGGAGGAGAGTGGTCTGCTTGCAGCTGCTACCCCACAAGGCGCCCTGCCAGGCAGGGTGGCCAGCCTGCTCAGGTACCCATGCTCAGCAGGGTAGCCAGCCTGCTCAGGTACCCATGCTCAGCAGGGAGGCCAGCCTGCTCAGGTACCCACACTCAGTGTTTTGCTGCCTGCCTTTTGACCTGCTGTCAGCACCTCCTGCAGAGGGCGGGAGGGAGGGAAATGAGGCAGCC
>NW_025999927.1:1661608-1716671 GCF_001458135.2 Marmota marmota marmota
GGAGGGAAATGAGGCAGCCAAGTCCTCCTTCACATGTGGCAGGAGGCTTGGAGCGGGCAGAGGTTCCCAGAGCCAGAGCAGGGCAGGGGAGAGATTCTGGAGCAACTGAGGCTTGCGGGCCTATGGATCCTGGTGGGACTTCTGAGACTGGTAGAGCCCTGAGTTTTGCTTTGAGCACAGAGGCTGGGGAGTGACTCACGGGGCCTCCATGCCTGGCGTCTGGACCTCAGACCTCAGAGACAGTACTGGGTGGGCAATGAACTCCAATACATGGGCTCCCCTTCCCTGATGGTGTCTTTGGGGAGCTGAGTGCTGCCCGGGAGCACGGGTGGGTGGCAGAGGCCAGGGGTCAGAAGAGTAGTCCTGTGGGCATGGCAGTGGGGGTGGGGGGGCTTTTCCTAGTGCTCGCACCATGGAGCGACCCTGGCAGCGCAAGGCACAGGGGTCGGTCTTGCAGGGCAGGTGCTTCTGAGTGGAGAGGCAGGGGTGTGGGTTGGCTGCCCTCCTGTCCTTTGTCATTGATGTTTTCCACTCAAGAGGGCATGAGGCTGTTTTTAAAAGGTAGTCTGGGAAAGAAAATGTCTGTCATTTTGAGGAATGGAATAGAAAGCGGATGGAAATGAGAAGAGGTTCTGGAGTAAAGCAGGGGTCTCTGGACCCAGCCTCTCTGCTCTGGAGCAGTGCCCTCTGCCCTCTGAGGGCCGTGAAGACATTAGCGCCACTTAAGGAGGTTGGACACCAGGCAGTGCCCAGGGCGAGGACACCTGCCTCCTCTGTTTAGTTACAGATTGGCAGGAAGTCATCAGGGAGATCGCCAGGTCAGGCTCCACTCAGGATGGTGCCCAGCTGGGGTTGTGCCCAGGCTCTGCCAGGGGCTCACTCTTCGTGGTGCCCGTTCCGTGTTTAAAGACAATTGTAATTCATGAATGAGGAATGTCTAGACTCAGATGATGTTTACAGACCAAGAGAAACCACCTTAGCTTGAGTGTTTTTGATGCATTTGAGTGAGAATTGAGAAATCTTGGAGAAAGATTAATTGCTGTATCAGTGGAAACCCTGTCAGTAGACATCCAGTTATTAAAGGAGAAGACTTTTTAATGATTCAGGGAAGCACCATCAAGATTGCAGGAAGTGGGCTGGGGTTGTGGCTCAGTAATACTGTGCTTGCCTAGCATGTGTGAGGCACTGGGTTTGATTCTCAGCACCTCAAGTAATTGAATAAAATAAATAAAGGTCCATTGAAAACTAAAAACATTTAAAAAAAAAAAAAAAAGATTGCTGGATGCTTTAATTTGCTAGCACGGTACGAACTGTTAGGTTCCAACGTGTGATTAGTGAAAACAGAACAAGCCCCTTCAGTTCCTCAGCTGTGCCTTCTAGTGGCAGGGCAGTCATGAAGCCGATGTCCTCTTCCCACCTAATTGATGACACGTCTGCAGCAGCCATCGCAGGTGTGGTGACATCAACTATCGCATGCTGTGCCACTGTTAGGCTCCTTTCTCTCGTTCCCTCCCCTCTACCTCCCTGCTTCCCAGAGCAGCTACCTGAGCACTAACAGGGACAGGGACGGGGTGAGAGCCGCTTGGTTCAGGTGCTGGGCTCTGTCCTTATCTGGAGCTCACACCAGGATGCGTCTAAATCCCTTATCACAGCCACCTCAGGCGGGGACGGTCCCTCTGTTGCAGTTGATGTAAAGATGACATTTCTTGAGCTGGGAGAATTTGATGTGATTGTGTGTATGCTAAGCCTCTGAGGATAATTCCACAGCCCCATTCATCATGAAAACCAGGCCTTTCAGTTGTGCTTCTTAGGAAAAAAATCCCCGGTAGAAATTGCACTTTTATTTAGTGGACTGGGAGGAGACGGGGATGCCTAGGATGATGACTTGTGGCAACTTCACGATGCAGTTGGACTGAGTTATTCCCCTCATTGTTGTTCTGCAGAGGGGACGAGGAGCCAGCCTCTGGTTATCTGCCGGGTCCTGCGGTGGCCTCATCCACCACTGCAGATGCTAATGGTGCCTCACAGCCTCGCTTCGCAAATGAACTCAAGCCTGTGCACGTTAATTGACGTTTTGTCCCTGATTTACTGCCGTTGAGTAGAAGTTGCTTTTGTCTTCCTGATGGCCTGTGTTGACCCTCCTGCTCACAGAATGGAGATTGCTCCGAAGGGCGCTTCGGCACAAGTGAGCTCACTTGTGAGTCTTATTGGAGCATATAGGGGAGGGCGGTGTTCCTGGTGGTCTTGGCCTCCTGCTGCTGGGGGATCTCACCTGGAGGGTTTCATCCCACCTGCAAGGGACTGTGCACCCTTAATGAGGAGGGTCTGCCCAAGTGTAACTGGGCTTCAGAATAAGTGTAGTCTTGTCATGGCTGCCCAGGTCGTCAGCACATGATAGAGGCGCTTGGGTCCCCTCTCAGGCCACCCTGGTTGTCCAGGATGCAGGATCTCCCCAGAGTCAGTGAGGTGGTGGTGGAGGTTCTGATCCTGTGGTGGCTCCTCCAGGCAGCCTGGCTGCTCTCCTGGCCTCGACCCTGTGTTCTTCGCTCCAAGTCAACCCTTACTACCAGACCCTGGGACAGGATTTGGGAGGCAGAAAAGGAACATGGCAGCCTGTGCCGCCATGGTCCATGCTGTGTGTCCAGACCCGAGACTAAGAAATGAAGGAAGCTGGCTGGAAGATTCTGGAAACCAATGGCCAGTGGTTCCCATGTGGAGCAGGTTGGTGTGCTCTAACTCTTCCTCCCTCTGGGAACCACCCTGCACTCATTCACAGTGGCTTCTAGCCCCTGGATCAGGGCCAGTACCTGGTTCTTTAAAGAAAGGAGGCGCTTGGGAGGTGGCCCTGGCTTCCCCTAGAGGTCCAGAGGCAGGAGTTCGGGGATAGTGCCTGTTCCTCCAGGAGTCAGTTAGGTCAGGGCAGGTTTCCCAGTGTCCTTAAATCTGCCAGTCATGCAGGACACCAATGCTGCTGATCTGGTTTCAAAGTGTGGGGCAGGCAGCTCAGGAGACGTGAGCGGTGACACCATCCAGGACCCGCCAAGCCTTGAGGCCCTGGATCCGGATGGTGGTGAGTGGTGGTGCAGGCGCGCCTCTCCCCCTCCTGCAGCTGCCTTCCCCGGCCTGAACAGCCAGCTGCCGCTTCCTTGCCAAGGGGATGGCAAAATCCAGGCTAGAGGAACCACAGCCACACGGCCATCCAGACAGCATCTCCAGGCCCGCAGGTCAAAGACTAAAACGCCAGGTGTATCCACTGGGAGCAGGTCGGGACACCGAGGACCTCCTCACCCAAACTTGCCTTCTGTCCTCTGAGCTGGGTGTCTCTGGGCTCTCCGATGGTGGCTTCTGTTCCTCACCAGCGCACCTGCCTGTGTCTGCAGCCTGTCTCCCGGCTATGCCCCTCTGGTTTCCTCCCCGGAGCTCACTTGTGCAGGGGCAGTGGAGGCGCAGGGCAGGCCAGGGCTCCAAGGCACATGGCCTGCTCCCACGGGCCTCCCTGCTGTCTCTCTGCAAGTTTTCTTCTGCAGAGTCTGAGTCTCAGCCTGACTGAAAACAACAAGAAACACTGGAAGCACTATGGCCAAGTGAGGTGAACCGGAAACCTCATGACCAATGCCGTTGGCCATGGTTAAGAGTCGATCTTACTGTGTGTGTTTGAGATTTACGTGATGCTATGGGGTATGAATAGACAGTGAAGAGGGCCCGATTGTGAACAAATGGACGTATCTCTCTCTTCTATAAACTCTGTGTGATGGGAGCAGCTAAAATCTGCTTATTTAGACTCTCTGGTAGGATAGTGTTATTTCCTAATGACCTCACACTGAACGGCGGCCTCCAAACTTGTCCATCCTGCACATCTGCTCCTCTGAGGCCACTGGCTGGCCGTTCCTCATCTCCGCTGCCTCCCGCCTGCCCTGGACACTACTGTCTTCTTCTGTGTTTGGTGTGTGTGGCTCCTAGAGTGAGGCCCTGCGGTGTTTTCTGTCTGTGTCTGGCTTCTTTCCCTGAGCTCCAGGTCCACCACGCGTGGCAAGAAGCAGGCTCCCGTTTTTTTTCCTGATCTTGACTAATGTGCCATTGTATGGGTTTTTTTTTTGTTTGTTTGTTTTTGGTACTGGGGCTTGAACCCAGGGGAGCCTAACCGCTGAGCCACATCCCCAGCCCGTTTTTACTTCTTATTTTGAGACAGACTCTCTCGAGGTTGCGTAGGGCCTCGCTCAGTTGCTGAGGCTGGCTTTGAACTTGCCATCCTCCAGTGTCAGTCTCCTGGTTTGCTGAGTCACAGCACTTGGCCCCCTGCTTGTCTTTTTCCTGTCATAGGAATAAACGTTGGCTCTACCTCCAGGTCTTTAGCTGATGCGAAACAAGCCAAATGAAGACCTGGTAACAGACTCACCTCACCTTGCCAGCCGGTCCAGCTCTTCTCGTGAGGGTAGAAGGAGAGAGCTGGTTTATCTTCAGGATGCTTCTGCTGTCTTCACGTCCGTAACAGGAAACCCAGACCAACCTCTGTGTGTTGGAAGGAGGGTGGAGGCCTTGATGTAAGTTTCTGTAGCTAACTGGGTTTTGTGACCTGCTATCTTGTCACCCAGCCATCTTTGGGTGGGTTCCTTTATGTCTGCTTAGCACTCACGTGCAAGGGTAATGCCAACCTTCTCGGTGGCTTTCTCCAGGGAACCAAAGCCTGCGGGAGAAGCCTCATTCTGCTCTCAGTCTTTGCTCAGTGTCTACCATCAGCTCCGCGGGCTGCACCAGTCCTGTGCCTCCTAACACTGGGGAGAGGCCCAAGAGACACTCTGCCTCCCTTCTCCCAGTTCCTCAGGGGCAGAGGGGAGGTGCTGTGGCCCATGGGTGCCCAGCTGCCAGCCCACCTCCAGCTCCTAGAGACTACTGCCTTGAGCCCCAGGGCCTGTTGTCACCATGCAGCAGAAATGGGGTGAGAGAGATCAGGGACACAACCATACTGCAGATTCATTCCTGGAGGGGCCTGGCCCTCGTTTGGCTGCCTTGGAGGGAGATGCGCCTTCAGAAGCAGGAAGGGAAGAATTCTTGTCCCCAGCTCCAGGCTGAGGAGCAAACCAGGAATGCGGACAGCCGTCCTGGGGAGAAAGGCCGGAGGGACCCACTGCCCTATGGGACACAGGTTTTTTTCAGGTCTCCCTGTTTTGCTTAACAACATGCCTTTGTTTCTGAGTTCTCTGAGGAAACCAGCAAGACAAAGCAATCAAACAAAACATGAGCTTTCTCACAGGTGACAGCACACACACAAGAAGACAAGGGATTTTATCAAACTAAGACACTCTTGGCAGCAAAGGAAACAATCAAAGAGCCCAGAGACACCCTGAGGGTGGGAGGAAATATTCACAAACTTTCCATGTGAGAAAGGTTAATATCAGGATATATAAGGAACTGAACTCCATATGATGAAAATCCAAATAATCCAATTAATAAAAGGGCAGTAGACCTACTAGACACAGCTGGCCAACCGGATAGGAAAGGACGCCCAGCTTCGTTAGTCACCAGGGGAATGCAAGCCAAACCCACAGAGGACGCCATTTCACCTCCGCTGAAGTGACTATGGTCAGATACACAGAGGGGGAGCTGGGGCTCTCTGTGGGTGGACTGTGGATTCACCCAGCCCTGGTGGAACACAGCAGGGAGGCTCATCAGGAGCAAAAACTAGAACTGCCATGTGACCCAGCTGTCTCACCACTGGGTCCACATCCAGAGGAATCGACCCAGCATTTGAAGAGACTTCTGCCCCTCCATGTTTATTGGAGCACAATTCACAAAAGCCGATGTGTGGAATCAACCCAAGTGTCCATCCATGGATGAATGGATTACAAATAGTATATCACGATGAAATACTATTCAGCCATGGCAAAGAAGGGGGTTCTGTCACCTGTGGCAACAGGTGAACCTAGAGTGTGATGTGTTAAGTGGAATAAGTCAGGCACAGAAAGGTATAGAAACTAAGAACGTTGCCCTCATAGAAAATAGAAGAGTGGTTACCAGAGGCTGGGAAGGGTAGAGGGGAGCTAGGGAAGGAGAGAGGCTGGCTGGGCCGGGGGTGGAGGCTTGCTTAGCATGCAGGAGGTTCTGGGTCCCACCCCAGGGGCTGAAACAAACAAACAAGTACAGGAGGGCCATGAATTAGAGGCTCCAGGTGGATAAAAAGTGACAGTGAGGAGGAATACCTTCCAGAGTTCTGTAGCACAGTAGGGGAACAGTGGTTGGCAATAATTTATTATGTATTTCAAAATACTGGGAAGAGAGGACATTGAACATTCTCACCACAAAGAAAGGAGACAAATTTGAGGTCATGGATATGCTAATTACCCTGATCTGACCTTCACTCATTGCGTGCATGTACCAAAATATCACATTGTGCACCATAAATACGTGCAATTATTGTGTCAGTTAACAATAAAATAATATAAAATAACATGTGGAAAACAATAAGAGCATTTTAAAAGAGTATTTGTGACTTAAATAGACTTGAAGTACTTGTGGCCCAGATACGTTTTAGAGGACTGCAGTGGTTCCTGCAGAGACTGTTGCAAGACATTTTTCACGTGCTGTTGGAAAGCCGAAAATGACAGGCAGAGAGTACCTCTAGCTGACCTTTAGCAAGGCCAGTGCTGTCAGATAACCCACTCAGTACTCCATGTGGACCTTTGGGTGCCAGCCTCCTGACAGCTCAACCAGATGTGAGCTCACCTGAACCCGGAAGGCCCGAGACCCCGGCCTCACGCCCTGCGAGGTCCTGAGGAGCTCATGTGGACCCTGCTGTCTCTCTTGGCCACCTTCAGAGGCCCAGGCTGAGGGACCAACACTAGCCCTGTGTAAAGCTGGGTGGCTTTACACCCAGCTTTACACAGGGGCTGCCATGTGAGACTTGAAAACTGAACCTTAGAAATGGACTTTCTGATTTGAATCCACTTAGCTAATCTTAAAGAAAAGCTTATTACAGGACTAGGGATGGGGCCCACTGGTAGACAACTTGCCTAACCTTGGGAGGCCCTGGGTTCAATCTTCAGCATCACAGAAATAATAATAACAATAAGAGCATTACCATGGACATCTTCAAACACGTATAAACCAGAGGAGTTAAGAGGAACCCCATGTGTGCATCAGCAAGTCCAGCAGGCCCTGGCCCCGGCCACCTGGCTCCAGCCCCACTCCACCTGTTCTTCATTGTACTTGTTCCCTTCTGCAGCTGTAACAAGTGACCACAGACTGAGTGTCTCGAAACAACACAAAACCATTGTCCTTGTTCTGAAGGCCAAAATCCCATGGCTGCTCACTGAGTCATAGTCACAGAGTGCCCAGGGCTGGAGGCTCTCGGGACAATCATTCTGGCCCTTTGCAGCTCCTCATGGCCACTGCTTCCCCTGGCTGATGGCCTTCCTCCTCCCAGGCACACGCCTCCAATCTCATCTTCCATCGTCACATGGCCTTTTGCTTCAACCTCCTGCCTCCTCTGATGAGACCTTGTGATCCCCAAGGGCAGGATCACCCCACTTCAGGCTCCTTCGCGTGGTGACATCATCGCCATAAAAAGCAAAGTCCACAGGTTCCTGGGACCAGGACATGGGCAGCCTGGGACCGTGAGCTAGTCTGTTGCACCCACACTACTGCAGCAGGAATATTTGGGAGCAGACCTCAGACATTCTACTTAATCCATACACACATCAGTATATTTATCCACAAAAAATAATGACTTAAAAAAAATAAACGCAGAGCCGCAGCCGCGCCTAAGCAGAAGTCCCTGGGCAAGCCCGGTGATTCAGCGGCGCTCCGGCTTTCCCACAGTCAGAGCTTTGGCTTCAGGTTGTTCAGCAAACGAGGAGGTGCCCTAGGTCTGCTAAGTCTTCACTTCCGCGCTCCTGTTTCTGTCCTTGCTTGCTGTTTTGTGCTTAGTTTGTCCTCATAGTTTGGCTAACTTGTCCCCACAGTCGTCAGTGTGCTTCCTTTTTACCTGGGTTTCCCATAAACCCCAAGTCAGACCTGAGGCTGGTCACGTTTAGGTTGGACTCTGTGGCCCAGTGCGGGCCAGCAGCGCTGTCTACGCAGCTCCAGGGGCCAGGTGTCTGCGGTCACTCTCCTGCACTGCGTGGAGCATGGGCTGGGGTGGTGTTACCTCCTCCTGGCCTCTGCGTCAGGCTCACCCCATGCTGGTGCTGGTGGCCCAGCTCTGTCACCACAGCAGGGTGCCAAGGAGCAGCGTTCTTATCTTGCAATTCTGTCAAATGTAGCTGGAGCTTTCTATAAGAACAAGTTTCCTTCGGTGTCTAGTTGATGATCCTGAGGAACTACTTGTGAAAGGCAAACTGAATTTGTGATTCTTTCCCTAGCAACCTGGTTTTCAGAGTAGCACCGTTTCCTAGCGTCCACCAAAGGTGACCAGGAAGCTGCCTCGGTGTGCGTGTGCTACTGCCACGTCACGGCTTCCCACGTTTGTGGCACTGAAGTTCTTTGCGGGATTATCCTCATCCACACTGCCCCCTCTTTGGCCAGTGAGAGACTCTTTGAATTGGCTTTAGAATTTTTTGACATCAGTCAAGAAGCTTCCCCATCTTATGATGGAATCGGGGGTTTCTGGCTCATCTTGGGCATTTCCTGCCCCAGGTCTGGAATCAGCCTTTGCTCCAAGGAGCTCTGGACTACTGGGCTGGCCACTGTTTCCTGGCCTTGTCATCAGACAGAGCTATAACATTTTTAGAAAAGAAATTATGGTTTATGCTATTATTTCCTATTCAAAGAAGTACATTGCTTCATTTCTGTGATTCTCTATTTGTATTTCTTCTCTTGTGCTTGAAATTGGTTCCTAATAAAATTGCTTTGCATCTGGGGCTGGGGCTGGGGCTGGAGAGGCTGTTCTTCTGCAGAAAGCAGAGCCAAGTATCCACTGAGCCTCCAAGCAGATGGGGGAGAGCTGTGCAGGCAGCAGGAGCCGGGTCTAGAGAAGCGTCTGCTCTTCAGGATCCTGTGGTCAGCCCTTCTGAGCTGGCCGAGGTCTCTCCAGTGTTCCCTGTAGGGTGTGTCCGGCTCCCTCCACTGACATAACTTAATATTGTACCAGCTGGCAATGGGAAATTGCTTGAAGGGCTCAGCTGCCCTTGGGCTAAGCAGGCAATGAAGGGTGAATTTGGAGCTGAGAGGTAGAGAGGTAGTGAACTGGTAACTGGCAGTGGAGGCATTCAAGTCTGACTGTGGGGGGCCTTGCTGTGGTGGGGGGATGGTGGGGACAGGAGGGGTACTAGTAGGGGTATCAGTCATGTTTAGGTGCTGTCCGTAGTGCTTTGCACACTCAACCCCCTCACCTCACAGTCTGAAGAGTTACGCACTCCCGTCATCTCTGCAGTACAGATAGGAGGCTGAGGCCCGGGGAGGCCAAGCCAGGAGCACTCATGGGCAGGCTGACTCCAGATCACTTCCTAAGCTCCCTCAGGTTGTCCCAGTCTCGACAGACTAATGGATGAATCAGGAAAGACAAGTACTACATGAGCTTTGTAGCCAACCCTTTGTGGCTGAACCAGCCTCCCCATTATCTCTATTTTATTATTCAGGATTTGCTAGGGAACCTAAACCAGAACTGAACTCTGCTGGGGACATGGAAAAGCCGGGTGACCGAGGCGACTGACACACTGGAATCAGGGTGTGAGGACAGTCTGGTGCACGTGGGGCCTTTTATCCAACACACCCAGGGAAGGGGCGTTCAGAATCATTGCTGTGGCTCTAAAAGCCACCAGAAGCCCTTGACACACATTCCTGGTCCCTGAGGAGCCTGTGGCCGGTCCCTCTGAGCTGTCCCTGGTCCCCAGTGGGCAGAGAGGGCACAGAGCAAAGCTGGAGCTCATGTGGCTTTGAAGGAAAGGCGCATGGGGCACTGACCCATGCCCGGCGCTGTGCCAACCCCATGGCTGGCCACTTTGGCACCTTCTAGTTTGTGACCTTGAGAGAATTATCTATAAAGAGACATCAAGTAGTGCCCTCCTCACCCTCAGAGCCCCTGTGAGGACCATGGTAAGGAAGCATGGTTCACTTCCAACCCCTGTGCGCAGCCGCCGTTGCTGCTGTGGACAGCTCTGCCAGTGGCACCCCTGTTGGGCTGGAGGCCAGAGCAAGCAGCTGCAGCCAGGCTGGATGGGCAGTGTGTCCCTGCACATGTGTGCATGAACCCCGTTTTCAGCTGGAAACTTCACGTTTGCAGTCGAGGCCTGGGGAGCGGTCAGCCCTATACACTCAGGGAATGACCCCATCTGTCACTGTTCACCACGACCTCTGTTGCTTCCATCATCTCACGAGACGTTCCTGTGTCTGCACAAAAATTGAGCAACACCTACTGTGAGAAAATGACCAAGCGAGGTGGCTCTCTGGGTGTCTCCTGGGTCTGGGGCACAAGACGCCTAGTCAGTGAGGCCCCACGAGCTTTGCTGGGCTTAGAGCAGAGCAGGACTCTGTGCTTCCCAGGTGGAGAGGAGGTTTCGGAGTGGAAAAGAGAATCTGTTGCCATCTGCCACAGGCAGTGTCGTCTGGAGGGGACTTCATCTCGTCTCCACCACCTGGTGAGATGCTTAACTGGGCAAATGCAGGTTCTTTCGAGCCCTGTCTCCATCTGCGGGGTGGAAACCAGAGCCATGAAACTCGTCTCTCATCAAATTGTACAACAGAACGAAATAATTGATAGAAAGTGCCTAGGGCCCCGCTGGGCACAGAGAGGTGACTTCATTAACCTCCCCTGCTCCCAGTGCTCCTAGCCCAGGGATCTCGAGTCATTAGTGGCCACCTCTGGAAGAAGCTGCTGTTTAATGTGGACCTGGAGGCCACCATTCTGTTGGAAACTCACTGGACAGGTAGGGCGGTACGTGGAGTTGGGTTTTAGAGTGCAATGCAAAGTTGAAGAACTCGCACACCCTCTCTTTGCCTCCACGCTGCATGGTCCCTTTATTCCTTCTTGCCAAATGAATCCTAAGCCCCAGGTGTTCCCACCCAGGCTGATGTAATCGATGGCACTGCCTGCTTTAGAATGAGCCACGGCACCTCTGTGCCTCCAGATTAGATGCTGTGTGCTCAGCATCCGTAGGAAACAAACAGAGAAGTAAATATTTGCTACAGAATGGCTCTCCAGAGCTTGAGGATGCGGTTCCGCCTCTGAGAATTCATGGGCTCCATGTGCCTCTTGTTTAGAGTCGAGGCAAAGCAGTCCCCACAGCAAGGAGTCTGTCACTTTGGTGTATCCAGGGGAGATAATGTGCCAACGGCACAGTGGTATTGAATATTGATAAGGATGGGACAGGCCGTGCTTAGAGTCAGTGACACATTCAAATGACTGGCAGAGAGATGAAAAGAAAGCCAAACCGAACTCCCCTCCGGGACCCTCCGCCAACTGCCTTGAGGGTCTGGTGCTCTGTGGTCTCTCTCCTGCCTCCCCATCAATAATCATGATCCAATATCCACCCTTGGTTTCCAGCTCCAGGGTAATTGCTTTCCTCCCTCATTTTCTGGGCTGCTGGGCTGTGCGGGCAACAGGGCAGTTGTGTGACCGCTCTGTCCAGGCGGGCACTGGAAGTCGGTCCTGCCCTGCGGTGTCTGGTGTCAGCCCATTTGCTGTCTGGTGGCCCGAAAGAGGAAAGTCATTTTATGGAGCTATTTTTAGACTGCATTTTCAATTTCAGCAGTTATGAAACTTGGTGACCTGGGGACACAGCTGTCGATGCGCCCTTCTGTGGTACAGCTGGGTCTGCTGTGTCCTACCCATGCCTGGTAGGGTTCCTGGCAGTGTGAGCCCCCACGAGCCCCGTCACTGCCCTCCTGGGCGGCTGAGCACTCTGCCAGGAGGTCGACCGTGCGTCCCTGCTGCCCGCGGCCTCACACCTCCATCCGCCCGTGAGGGTCTTATCATCTGGGCTTCTCACCGCACACATAAGGAGCGCCCCACAAATTCTAGGAACAAACGGGTCCATGGCCACCCTTGTAGTTCTGGATAGCTTCCCAGGGTGGCTGATGGAGGCAGCAATGGGGAAAGGAGGCTTCTTGACAGGACCTTCTTCAGAACCACCCAGAAGCGCCCAGGCGTCCAGATGCCAGGTCCCCTCTCAGCTGTCAGGGAAGGGCAGGGCCTGACTCCAGGGCTCCTGGGACATGCCCGTGTTCTGCCCCAGCCGGTGCTAGGCTCTGTGTGCTGCCAGTGTACTCATGCTCTGATCACTTTGTGCCGAGTCCCGTGGGAGCGTGATGGGGCTCCAGAGACAGTTGGCTGTGGAGTGTCTGACCCGCAGCCTGGTGCTGGCCGCCCCCAGTGTGCCCTGCACAACACCATGGGCATCCCAGGGATGTGAACATGCAGACTCTCGGCCCCTCTGTGACCTCCAGACAGAGCCTGCAGCTCACCGGGATTCCCTATGCAACTCAGAGGGATTTGTTTGTGTATCAGTCACTTTTTCTTTTTAAAACCATAGTCCTTTTTCTAGAATGTGCTGTGGTCTGCCTATTTATGGCTCCAATAACATGTTGATACTTGAGCCCTGGTTGGGGTTAGGAGGTGTCTTGGGAGGTGTGGAGGCCGGGAGGGTGTGATCCTCGTCAGTGCCAACTACTGTCCTGGTAAAAGAGGCCCCAGAGAGCTCCCTGCAGATCTCGCCTCACAGGGCACAGCCAGCAGGCACCATCTCAGGAGGCCCCTGCTGGACACTGAGCTTGCCCAAGTCTTGATTTTGCTTCCCAGCCTCCAGAATTGAGAGAAATGAATCTCCATGGTTCAATGAGATGCATAGACTCTGGTAGTTAGAGTAGCTGGCACAGATGAAGGCAGGGTCCCATGAAGCTGTGGACTTTCTTCCCCTGAGAGGGTCTGCTTCAGATGGAGGACGGCAGGATGTGGCTGAGGGCAAGGACACCCGAGACTCTGTGAGAAGCTGCAGGGGACCCAGTGGGGAGGTTGGAGGAGCGGAAGCCAGAGCGGGCAGGGAGGTGCTTGCTGGGGACACATGGGGGTCTGGGTGTGTCACACAGAGCCCGCGGCAGTCTCTGCTCATAACAGGACTGTGAGGGTGAGGAAGAGGTCCTGTGAGCTCACTGCCTGCCTGAGCCTGGGCCTGCTGGGGTCTCGGAAGCTCTGCAGTTAGCCTCCACTTCCAGGTTCCCTCCCGTCCCCCCTGTGGTCTCTGCAGACCCCTGGCTTCCCCAGTGAGCGGCATCCATCCTCAGCAGCTATTTGTGAGCACAGGGCTGCAGACCACGGGGCCCCTGGGAGAAATGGGTGCTTCTCTGTGGCCTAGTGCTGCTGCTGTCTCCGTGGTGTGGGAACGTGGCCACACCCTGCCCCCAAGCCCCCTCTGACCCAAGGAGGCCTGTCACCTGGTGCAGACCGAGAGCCCTGTCATGGTGAAGGTCCTGGAGAGATGCCAGCCCAGGGGGACTTCTCCCACCGGGCTCACCATGCCCAGGCTCCCCAGTGTTCCAGGTGTTTCATGCTGGGGGCCGGGTGGGGCCCCAGGCTGCTTGGATGGGAGGTATTTGGGATGGGACTATGCTGCTCCCACAGTCATCACCTCTGTGCACGTGGGTGACAGGTGACAGCCATCAGGAGGACTGGCGCTGCTTCCCTTCTTCCTTTCTCTTCTCCATGTGGCCAGCCATTTGCACAGTAGCCACACTGGGCTTCCTTTGCTGGTGGTAGAAGTTGCTCAGGGGCCATGTTTCCTGGCACTAGTGTGGACTTTGCCCCCCACTCCCTTGGTAGCCAACAAAGCCCTCCCCTGGCCAGTGCGTGGACCTTGCCCTCCTGACTTTGCCACCACCTCCTGAGCTGCAGTCACCCTGTGGCAGTGGCGTCACCAACTCTGGTCTGTTGGTAGGGACCAGGCGTGAGGGGAAAGTGTTTCTAAGATGGGCGACTCCACGGAGGCAGCTGACCTCCCCCCACTAGCCCTCTCCCCCCAAAACCACTCCCAACACCCCCAGCCCCCAGTGGCCCTCTCCCCAATGTCCCTGTCTCTGATGGCCTCACCCCCAGCATCAGGTCCTGGGTCCTCACTGCACTGCCGGCAGCCGCGCAGCCTGGGTGGGTACACGTCTCTCATGTCACATCATGGTTTGGGGACACTACGGTTTCTCCTTTCTGCAACATCTAGGCATGTGTGACCTGAGGTGGCACGTGAGCCTGGCCTCCTTGCTCTTTGGGTATGCATTTGTCAGAGCAAGTGCTCAGGGCATGTGCTCTTCGCAGTCCCCTTCTCAGCCCGCACCCTAGCTTCTCAGTCCTTGTGACTTCCGAGATCTGGAAGAGAGCTGTGTCCCCCTGGGCTCCTGGCCCTTCCCTTTCTGGGTTGGGCTACCAGGGTGTGCTGTGGAGACCAGTGGTGGGGGAGCCCCCTCTCCTTGTCCTGCTCCTTTTCCCTTTGACAATCCTTGGCCACTTCACATGGGCACGTGTTCCCATTGATCCCAGGCCCCACAAACCATCATGTGGACTTTTGTGCAAAGGGGGACGTTTAGCTCCGAGTTTGAGGACATCATGTGTTTTGGCAGAAGGACAACAGGTGAACTGTGGGCAGTGCATCCTGGTGTTCCTGCTGTGACGGTGAAGGACGTGTGTGGTTTATCTGAATAAAAATAAGTGAAATGCAACAGAAAGGGTAAAATGTAAAAGAGAGGCCCGCTGCCCCTCCCCAGGCCTGGGAAGCTGTTAGGGTCTTCCCGCGTGCCCTCCAGGGCCACCTCACGCCCTGGGCAGACATGCACACACACACACTGTGCTCTTCTCACATTTAGAGTGTTCAGCCGACTGCAAGCTGCACGGGCCTGTGCTGGCCTCTTGGTGCTCTTTGTTGCAGGGCCTTCTGATGACAGCTCAGCCTTCTGCTGGACATGGCTGCGGGTGCAGGATGGCGGGCGCGTGAGACCTCTTGGGCATGCCCTGCTTTCACTCAGGGGGGCGCCTACGGTTTTGTGCAATGATAAGGAGATGCCATGTCACAGCGCTCCTCTCTTTAATTTGGGAGGTGGTTGGCAGTTTTCCTTGTGGGGGTGGGGGGAGTATGGCGATTGCACTCAGAGGTACTTAAACAGTGAGAAACATCCCAGCCCTTACTTTGTTTTATTTTAATTTTGAGACAGGATCTCACTAAGTTGTTTAGTGTATTGCCAACTTGCTGAGGCTGGCCTTGAACTTGCGATCCTCCTGCCTCAGCCTCCAGAGCCACTGGGATGACAGGTGTGCATCACCGTGCCCAGCCCTTGGGACCCTTATGACGACTGGGCTGAGGCTCTTCCTGTTGGCTCCAGTGCTGCACACGCCACAGCCATGGAGAGCCATGATGGATCCATCAAGCTCAGAGTGGACAAAAAATGGAACCCCAGGGACAAAGGTGATCTGGTCTCCTGTTGGAAAGACACAGATAATGAGGTGGGCAGAGGTCTCTGCTGTCCCCTGTCTGCCTCCCACGCACAGGGAGGCCCATGCCCACTGGCTTCTGGAGAAACAGGCTCCTGGCAGCAGTGAGACTGGGATCAGGACCTGACCAGGAGCTTAGGAGGGGCACTGCTGGGGCAGGTGTCGGGTAGGACTTGAGCACCCTGCCCTCCCTGCTCCTGGGGGCTGGCCCTGGTGGGCTGTTCCACAGGTGCACACAGTACCCAAGTATCCTTCCCTGTGCCTCCCACCTGCTGAGCCTGTGAGGTGGGCCTTGGCACACTCCCCTTTCCAAAGACTGTCACCACTTAGCAGTGGCTAAGGAAATATGACCCCATTTGGAGAATAAAGGAGACTTCTGGGAGGCCTTCTACGGAACAATAAAGATCTGACGGACTTACACCTGGGAGGCCAACTCAGTGGACCAGACACAAGACCGTGCAGATATTGCTGCGAGATGAGTGGACGTTGGGACCAGGAGGTTGACATGCAGCCCTGAAGAAGAGCCAGGTGGAAATACGGAGAAGGCAAAGTAGGGGCACTGTCCTAATTGCCAGTCGATTGGGCTGGATGCCAGACAGAGTCCGCTGAAGAACCATTGAGGAGGTCCCGTTGACACTGAGGGGACAGCAAGGAGCTCGAGACAAGTGTGCAAGGCGCAAAGCAGTTTGGATCCTCTTTCCTAAGGCAGGAAGCCCAGGAGGAGGAGACAGTCACCAGCGGAGGCAGGGAAAGTCACCATGGAGGATGGTGGAACGGATCTGAGGCCTCAGGGAGAGCGACTCAGGACAGGAGGGGCAGCCTGTGTTGTCGTGGGATTTATGTAGAGCAAAGGCAGGGAGAAAGTGCTGAAACAGAGCACTAGGGAAGGGTCAGAGAGGGCTGGCCTCGGTGAGCTGCCAGGACACAGGGGGCAAGGCTGTGCAGCAGTGTTCCCAAAGGTTGGACCAGGACTTAGAGCTGCAGCGTTGTCTTGAGGTGAGGGTGAAGTGCAGTGTCACAGGCAGGAACCTCTCGGAGTTCTTGGGGACACGTTTCAACAAGATGAATAGCAAACCCAGGAGCATGGCGGGAGCCACGTGAGCCCACGTGACCAAAGAGACCTGGTCTGGAGCACCCTCTCGAGAGAAAGGGGGGCAGATGACACCCTGCCCTGAGCGCCCCTTTCTGCTCCCAAAACCTAGGCAAGGGGACAAGAGTGAGCCTGGGCCTGAAGGGCCACACGTGCTGTCTTGAGGGCCACAGCTCCTCCGCATGCTGGGAACCAGCAAGCCACTGTCATCTGTTGAAAGCTGCTTCCTTGCACCTGTACCAGGACATTGCTCCCTGGGGTGCTGGTCAGACAAGACCCTAAGCAAGCTCCTGTTGATAACATCACAGCTTCTGCACCTGACATGTGAAACCCCTCTGTCAGAGGGATGGGTGTGGAAGGATACAGGTCACTCCTCCAGCTGGCCACCATTGGCAGAGCATCATGAGGGACAGAGGTGCTGTCTGCCTGTCACCACTGAACTCTTCTTGCAGCAACTGATCTCTTGTGAGCTTTCCCCAACAAACCATATGTCTCTCAGGCTGTCTCTGAGCACTTTCTTCCTGCGCCCTGGCAAGCGGGTCCTTCCCTCAACAGATGTCCAGCCTGGGAAGCACACTCCACCCCCAGGGGCACAGGGAATTTCACCACCACAAGCACCCAGCCAGGGGACCCTTTGTGAGTCCCCCTCCCATCAACAGCCAGCCAGGCCTGGGTAAACACTGTGATGGAAACTTATCAAAGTAAGAAGCTTTTCCTCTCCAAGAGCTCATGTAGAGAGTGGGCAAGGAAAACCAGAGACCAGGGGACACGTGGGAGGCATAGACCTGAGAAAGGGCTTTACCTAGAGTACAGAGTCTCCAAGCTCAATGGACAACAGCACAGCATCAGATCAGTCCCTCACCACACAGGCAAAAGGTGTCTCACGGAGGAAGGCAGGCGGGGGGCAGAGAAGCGCTGGAGAAGACGTCCCCTTTATCACATCAGGGTGGTGCGGATAAAGCCACAGCCGGAGAACCACACACGTCACGATGGCTAAAACAACGCACGCCAATAGTGACAACACCAAATGCTGGTGGAGTGCAAAGGACGAGGTCAGGTGCACGTCACTGGTGGGATATGAAGAGGTCTGACTGTCTGGAGACAGCTGGCGATTGTGACAAAATCACACACGCAGCCGCCATCAATCCAGCAATCGCATCTTGGACATTTACTTCAGAGAAATGAAAGTCAAGGAAACCGCGCATAAATATTCATAGCATTTTTGTTCCCAGTGTCACCGATCTGGGGATGTCCCAGGCCCCCTTCCATGGAGAATGGTCAAATGCTCCGTTGTACACACGGGCATGGAAGACTGCGGCAGGATAAAGGAACAGACGGTGTAGACGCCAGTGTCCTGCGAGTTGTGCTCAGAGAAAGACCTCTCCAGAGGCACACGCTGGGATTCACTCAGAAAGCATTTATAAATGAAAAATATTTTTAAATCAGTGGCTTCCAGGGGCAAGGGCTGGGGGTCAGGTAGGCATCGGGCAAGTGTGGTTATAAGAGGAGAATTTTTGAGTTTGTGGAATCATTCTGCATCTTGAGAGTGGTGATGGGCACACGGACTTCCACAAGTGACGGAACTGTATGCCAACTCTGTGCACGTACGCACACACACACACACACACACATATACTCCCACACACAGGGGAAATCCAGCCAGATGAGTGGATGGGATCCTGCTGAGATATTGTGCTGTAATTTCACAAAACATTGCCCCTGTGGGAAACGGGAAAGGTCCCCAGGGTCTCTATGGATTATGTGGTGGATTTAATAAAAAGAAAAAAAGGAAGGTAGGGAAAATTAAATTTTTTATAATTGAAAAACTTGGTTGAAACCATTAGACAAAAGCAGTAACTGCAAAATAATTACTATTATTGAGATTACATGGGTTAAAGGCAGCAATCCAAAGAAAAAATTCAGAACAGAATTTATAAAATTTGGCAGAAGATTTTGTATTGGATTCACTTAAAAATTACTTTAAAAGGTTGAAAATAAGAGTCAGTAAAAAGTTAAGTAGATAAAATTGAACTAAAAGAATGCTGGAGTGACAATTTTATATTAGACAAAGACCTTTAAGGCTAAGACATCATGCCCCCCGACGAAGAGCATCAGACACAGGGAAGGTGGGAAGTTCAATGGAAGCCCACAGGCACCTGACGTTATCGTCAGAGACCCACAAAGCAGCCGACAGAAGTGACAGTCCCAGGAACCGCAGCTGGAACTTGAAACGCTCATCTCACAAACTGATGGAGGGTGCAGATTAAAAATAAGCAGCACTCATTTTTAATACGTCTTCTGTCCTCATCTTTCCTACAGCAAATGAGTGCACACCCTTCCGGGATCAGTGGAGCACTAGGTGCTAGAGGAAGCCTTGGCGCGTTAGGAGTGTGTTCTCAACACAGTGCAGTGAAGTTAGGCCAGCCTGACAGACAGGGAGCTGGAGAAAGTCAGTTCTGTCCAGAAACCAAGATGCACTAAGGCACAGACCCAAATTAAAGAGGAGGAAAAGAATGAAAATACTACCTGAAATGGGCCCGACTAGAATGCTGTGAATTCTGGAAATTGATCTCATGCCATTACAGGAAAGTATTGCAAATCCATAAGCTTGTTGGCCAGCACACAAAGACTATTTTCCATGTTTAAGATTATTTCCCACATTTTTCTGTATATTTAAAATTTTGAATAAACATTTATGGATATTGTTAAAGAATGACTCGAACAAAAATATAGATCTTTTAATATATTTATTAATACATTGAAATAGCAAGAGGAGAAAATGAGGGAAAGAAAGAAAGTGAAGTGTTTGACAGAAACTAATAAGTGAGATAATAAATCCAAAGAAATGAGGAAAAAGAGAACAGAGATAAGAGCTAACGTCAATGAAAGAGAGAACAAAAATCAATATCAAGGATTAGTGAAGCAAAAATAGGTTCTTTGAAATGACTAATGAGATGACCAACCTGATGAGACTGGTCAATAGACTGCACAGAGTGTGAAGGAGAGAGAGACCCCAAGCCCAGGAAAGTTAAGAGACAGGTTTAAAAATAAAAACTACAGACAAACATGTAGGAATACATTTGAAATCCACAAGGAAATGGGTTTATTTCTACCAAGGATATAAAGTGCTAAAGTGGACACAAGAAGAAATGGAAAACTTAAGTAGATGATAAGATTTAAAGATGTTGAAATGGCAGTACAAGGTCCCCTCCAGCAGATGCCCTTGGTGCAGGACGGGGCTGGAGCGGAAGGCACAGACAGCTGGAGGGCTGCAGGGCCCATCATGCTGATAGACCAGGGGCAAGGCTCCCAAGCTTCTCAAGGTCAAACCTCACCGAGCAGCTACTTGGCTTCTCTCATCCTCTCTTCCCCTGCCTGTCTACGGGGGAAAGGGCACACCCCACCCACGCCTGCTTGGAGACTTCTCACCAAAAATTAAGGTGTTCACGGCCATCCTCCGTCAGGAGAGAGACACTGCCTATACACCAGGGGCCTGGGTGCCCTCCTGTCCTGACCCCTGTTCCCCAAGCAGCCACTGTCCTGACTTCTGATGCTGCAGATTCAGTCACAGTGCTCCCCGCGTCTTCCCAGCCGTGTGGGTGAGCTTCCTCAGGCCTGTTGCTACGGCACCACCTGCCCATCTCTGCACCACGCAGTCCACTGGACAGAGCCTGCTCCCCCTGTTCATCCATCCTTCTGTTTATGGGCGCTTCAAGCCCCCAGGTTTTTGACAAGTGACATGGTGTGATCATGCGTACGCACAGTTGACCTTTATTTTCTTGTGGAATCTGTGTTTGTGATTTGCCTGCTTTCTGAAATTTACTTGTACCCCCACATCATTTTGCCCACAGTTTCCATTGCCAGTCACAGAACAGTGCAGACTGGCAAAAGGAGTTCACGCCTCCCGACGTGCCTTTTACCAGGAGGCTGTGCCTTGTCTCAGCTCTCAGACTGGAAATAGGCGTCCTTTTGGCCTCCACCCAGGGACACATCTTTCTCAGTTTTGTGGCTCTTGTCAGTGTTTCTAAGATGGCCTCAAAGCTCTGTGCTTAAAAGCCAGCTGGTGCCCCTGGGCTCAGGAGGCTGTGACGCACCCACAGAGCAGCTCTGCGTGGAGAAGGCTTTGCTCTGCTGTGATTAGGTCCCGTCACTGTTGGTTCCGCGTCGATGGATCAAAGTCTTTATGAAATGAGCTGCCTTTGGAGAGAAGCACAACTGGTTACGTACTACTGACTGGTGACGGAGGGGGGGAGCAGAGGCCTGTGGGAACAGGACCCAGAATTCCTGGAGGTTTGGTGCTTTGTGTTTGCTACTTCAGGTCTGTGTTGGCTTCACGTAGTGTGACAACCATGAATAACGAGAACTGGCGGCACACGCCTGTTGTGGAGGATAGACCTGGAGGTTGAGCGGCTGGCCGGATGATTGACGCATGTTCCGGGTCGGCAGATCTCAGATCTCAAAAGCTTGTCATCCGTGCACACACTCCCCGGGAGCCAGGAGTCCTCATGGCCCACCTTCTCCAACGCCTGGTACTGCGACACGCCGCATGCGTTACCCTGGCTTAACGTGCCTTTTCCTGACGATCAGTGGTGTTGGAGAGTCTTTCCATGAGCTTCGGGCTGGTTACTCAGATGCCCTCTTCTGCTAAATGCCTGGTGACCCGTGTTTGTTCCCTGATTTATTGGGTTTTCCATCTGTTCTCATGACTTGTGGGATTCCCGTGTTCTGGATCTGTGTGTTGGTGTCTGTTGCATGACACATAATTTCTCCCGTGCCATGGTTTATCATCTCATTCTCTTAACCATGTTTTTTCCCTTGACATAGAGTGTATCTGACATATCACTCATGCATGGAGTGAGACTGGCCCTTCTTGTGGCTGTACGTGGTGTGGCGTTTCATTGGCTGTGTATTCATAGGTGACACAGGAAGTTTCTGATTCATCCCACTGTCTTCCCCATTCCCTCCCCTCTCTTCCCTTCATTCCCCTTTGTCTAATCCAGTGAGCATCTATTCTTATCCCCCTTAACCATGTTTTTTAATCAATATGAGTTCTTACTATCAATGAGACAAACCTTACCCATTGGTTTACGGTTAGTGCATTTTATACTGTTATATCATCTTTTTATTCTGCCTAGTGTGAACTCATAATATCATCCTGTTACTTTCTAGGAGTCTCACTAGTCTACCTTCCACATTCAACCTACAATCCATCCAGAATCGACGATTGTGAGCCAGTGATCAGTCTTTCTCCCTTAGCTATACCCAGTAGAGATAATAGACTGTCCTTTCCCAGGCACAGCCCTCCCCCCCTCGGCCTTTCGTTCTCATTCCTGCACTTACAGCCTGCTTGTTTCCCGGTATTTAATGTCTGCTTCCTGTGAGCAGCATGTAACCTGACTCTGATTTTTTTTATCAGGGTTAAAATCTTTGCCTCTTCAATGCGGCACTTGTCTGTCTGTCCTTAACGTGTACTTGGGCATATGCCTCTCTATATTGCTGTTTCCCATGTGTACCACATTTATTCAGTTCTCCTTTATGGCTCTTGTTAAAACTATACTTTGTCAATTCAGTATTTTTAATTTTTAAAAATTCCTCCCATTTTAGCTAGCCAGCTATGTGTTCCTTTAGCACCTGTGGTTTGTTTTTTTTTTTTTTGACTGCCCTAAAGAGTTCAATATGAATCCTTGACTTTTTAGTTAAATATAAACCAGGATTTTCTTGCTCCTGGACAGTGCAAGGCCCTGAGAACATTGCTGTTCCTTTCACGTCCTGCTCCTGTGAGCTGGTGGTCATGTGCCTTAATTCCACACGGGTGGACCACTAACGAGGGTGTCCCTTCTTAGCTCCCCTGTGCCTTTCCCTGCTGGACTCTCGGCCTCATTCCTAGCCGGGATCATGTCCTGTGTAATGAGCATAGTACTGATGGATTCTCTCAGTTTCTGTTCATCTGAAAATGTCTTAACTTTACTTTTACTGTTGAGGAAAGTTAAAACTAACTGTATGCTCCTAGATGGGCAATTAGTTCTTGCCATATTTGAAGGATGTGGTTTGGCTGTGTTCTGGCTTCTGCCCTTTGTCACCCACATTTTGGTTCCTGTGGAGCTGCTGGGTGGCACTCTGCCCTGAGGGCCACCAGTTCCGCTGTGACCAGCCACGTGTGTTCTTCCTTGGACTTTTTCCTGAGTGGTAGAGCCGTGCTTCCTGAACTTGTGGTTTCTTGCCCCTTGTCAATACTCAAAACTTCTTGGCTGACAGATCTTCTAATACAGTTTCTGCCTCACTCTTTCTTTTTCCTTCCGATTTCATCCTTCATGGACATGGGCTTTAAAATAGTGATGATTTGAAATGTTGAAGAAAACAGAGGGCTGAGCTGTAGCTCAGCGGTTGAGTGCTCACCTGGCACGTACACAGCCCGGGTCTGATCCCCAGCACAGCAGAAAAAAGGAATATAGAGGACATATTGGAGAATTTCAACCAAGAACTGGAATACATTAAGAAATCACACTGAAAAGTAACTGAAATTCAGAACACAGTAAATGGATCAGCAGAACAGACACAGTAGAAGGAAGGATTATTAAATAGAACACAGGTCTGTAGAAAATATCTATCAGGAAGCTGAATGGATGGATGAAAGATGAATTTTTTATTTAAGATCCCAGGTTCTTGCTTTGCATGAGAGGTAAGACTTTCTGCGTTGCTGGGCCGCGTTCCTGAGCGGCTGTATGTGACCTGTGAGGCTCTGGCCCTCCTACTGCATGATCACTCCTCCTCTCAGGCTCCCCAAGGGCTGCCGAGGGTGCTGCGGTGCCTGCCCTGCTCTGCTCTCTGTGCAAAGCCATCGTATCATTCTGTGGCCCTTCTCTGCTCCTGTCCACACTGAGTGTCGGGCACACCAGGAATTTGCTCTCCACCTGTGCTGATAGGGTCCAGCAATCAGGAACAGGGTGCATTTGTGTGTTGGTTGGCCTGGTGATGGGGTGTGTGTGTTGGTGTGGTGGAGGGTGATGGGATGGTGGTGGGTGACTGGGTGTGGGTGTGCTGGTGAGGTGCTGGTGACAGTCTAGGTGTGGGGCAGTATAGATATAAGTGCCTGGTCTGGGGGTTGGGTAGCTGAGGACTATAGTCAGCTGGCTGGTGTTGAGAGCCACAGCCAAGTCAGAATGGCCCCTGGCATTTTGCCAGAAGTAATGGTTAAGAGGCGAGCCATTAAGATGATGATAATTAAGTTAAGCGGTGTCAATAGGGCAGCCCCTGCTGCCTTGGGTGCCTGCTACTTTGGAGCTCTCCCGGGGAATCCTGGAAAGTTCGCGTTGGTTGGTGAAGTTCCGGTGGGGAGTTCTGGTTGGTGTGTGGGGTGCTGGAGAGTTGCCGCATGGGTGGCGTTCGGGAGAGTTCCCGGGGAGTGTGCGTTGAGTGCTGTTGGAGTTCAGGCAATAAAGTTTCCTGTTTGAACATACAAGTGCTTTGTGGTGGCTCGGTGATTTGTGCCCAGCCGGACTGCGGCAGGCTGGAGCAGGGACATTCAGGGACTGTGTGGGACTGGGCAGATGCTTCTGGAGATGCAGATGGGACTCTGGGTGGCCTTACAGACAAGCAGCTAGGAAGGGCTGACACCTGTGTCCCAGCAGCTTGCTGTACATAGCCAGCCCCTCTGAGTCCTCTGGTTGAAGTGCCCCATCACCCTGTGAGGCTAGTTTGTCACATGCCCGCATGCCAAGTGACATTCATCCGGCCTGACAGGCCCAGATGTGTCAGGAGACAGCACTGACCTCATTTTTTTGCCTCTTCCCCATCCTAGCTGCGAGAATCCGCTGCTCCAGAAGGTGTGGGTGGCTGACTTGGAGGCTTGCCGGCTCCTGCTGCAGAGTCTGAAGCTCCAGGAGGCAGTGGGCAGCCCATGTGCAGAAGACGAGGGGCCGAGGGACGGCCTGAGCTGGGCCCAATCCGGGGACCAGGGGAAGGCCCTGTGGCAGGCATCACCCGAATGGAGGGCTCACCACACCCCCGAGCTGCACTGCGCAGGAGAACAGAAAGAGGTTGGTCTTTTCCACGTGGCTTCTTGGGGCGCCTTTTGGGTGGTCAGTACTGGGTGGCTCCCATCAACCATGCAAACTTTAAGGTCTGAATAACTCTTTTTTTTTTTTAGAGAGAGAGAGAGAGAGAGAGAGAGAGAGAGAATTTTTTAGTGTTTTATTTTTTAGTTTTCGGCAGACACAACATCTTTGTTTTGTATGTGGTGCTGAGGATCGAACCCGGGCTGCATGCATGCCAGGCGAGCGTGCTACCGCTTGAGCCACATCCCCAGCCCAAATAACTCTTGAATATGAGTAAAAAAAATGCCATTTTTTTTGGTAGAAGTATTATAGAGAATCAGAGAAAATTTTTTAGCTATTAGTTTTATTTTTATTCTAACTTAGAGTCAAATATAGTGACTCTACAGGTGTTCTATGTGCTTACGTGTAATTCTACGCACACATGGTGTTCACCACGAGGTTTTCCGCCCAGCTCCTGTGCGAGCTCCTCTGCTACCCAGCTGGCAGGCAGAACCTCCTGTCGCCTGAGTGAGCAGCAGAGGCAGGTCCTCAGAGGCCAGGTGGCAAGCTTGGGAAGGGACGCTGCAGTGGGCACTGGCCATAGGGAACGCACTGTGGAGGACGCTGAAGCAGGAGGCCCCTAAAGGCTAAATGAGGAGCCAAACAGGGATGGACAGTCCAGCAATCCTGGGCCACAGGGCCTGTCGCAGGGTGGTGCCATCCAAGGTGGAACAGGACGTCGTCACAGATGTCCTTGCACAGGCTCTGGCGCCCTGTGTAGTAGCTCTGGTTGGCAGCCATGTGTCCTTTGTGACCTTTCAGCTGTGAGTGTTTTTAGGGCTTGACACAGCAGCTCAGATTTGATCCTGGCCACCTCCCATTCCCAGGCTGGGCCTCCTGAGCTCAAGGCAGAGGGGTTGAAAACCTGTCCCTGCTGCGGGTGGCTTGGGAGAATGTTCCCGTGTGAGGGAAGCACCACCTGAGCATGGGTGTGGGGCCCTGGGTGACGAGCTGCAGGCCCTGGCCGTGTCCTTGAAGGCAGGGCTGGCTGCCCAAGGTGACTGTGTCAGTAGCTTCTGTCATGTCTACAAAGCTGAGACCATCTCTTGCTGAGAAAAAAGGCTGTCTCTGGCTCGTGGCTTGGAGGCTTCAGTCATGGTCATGGGCCCGATGCTTGGGGCCTGTGGTGGCCATCACAGCAGAACCACTTGACAGAGCAGAGCCATTTACTGTGTGGTTTGGAGCAGAAAAGAGCTGTCCTTGGAGGGTGCACCCCGAGGACCTAAGGCCTCTCCCAAGGCCCCATACGTTTCCACCCTCTCCCAACAGTGCCGTGCTGGGGGCGAGCCTTCAACCCCTGGGCCTTTGGGGGACTCTGAGAGCTGCATGGTGGCAGGTCCCAGGAGGAGCACGGTGCTGCGTGGAGGGGGCCATACCAGTTAGGGAGGGGTCTCCTGAGCCAGGGCTGCCCAGGCCAGGGCCACCCAGACACAGCAGAGGATGCCTGTCAGGAGTGCCCTGTTGCCCGCTCCTCTTGGAGCCATTCAAAGTCTGCCCCAAGGCACCTGTAATAAGAGGGACGGCAGCAGAAAGCACATAGAGTGAGTCCTCAGTGACACAGGCCTTCAGAAAGGCAGAGCCAAGGACACAAGCAGCCTTCGTGCCCACCCACTGACCACGGACTGGGAGGGGGCAGTGGAGGACTGTGATGGGTCAGCGGGTGAGGACCAAGGCTCATGGCCTGGGGTCCTCGTGAGGCCTGTTCAGGTCCCTGTGTCCCCTACCTTCTGACACGAGGCTGTTCCTTCCCTCCAGGTGGAGGGAGGGTCTTAGGGCCTGCTTCAAAGGCAGGTGGGGGATGCTGTGCCCTGCCCCAGGTGACAGGGCAGAGCAGGCTTGGGAGACCTCCTGCTCTGTGGCTGCCTCTGGGGCCAAAGGGCTGAGCTTTGGGGTGGTATGTCCTGAAGCCTCCTTCCCTCTCCCTCCTCCGTGGTCTCACCCTTCAGCTTCTCTGATGGTTTTCCCAAGTGTGGAGGGGTTGGTCTCCATCCAGCAGATCAGAAGCACCTACCAACTTCAGTCTTTGGCTGTGGGAAACAGCTGTTTGCTGGAAAGTATAAAACCCCAGGTCCAGGACGAAGAGGAGAAGGGTCGCATCACAGAACGCCTGCCTTCTTGCCTGATGGCAGGTCCTGCAGCGGCTCTCCTCCAAGCTTCAGCCCTCTGGACCCTCCCCCCCCACTGACCAGGTGCCCCGTCAATTGCTTGTCACCTTTTTGGAGGGCCCTAGTGGGGGCCTCATCATCTTCTGCTCCTGTATTGCCATGGTGTGATTCCCCCTTATCTCCAGCTTTGCTTTCTAGGGTTTCTGTTACCTGTGGTCAAATGTGGTTGGAAAATGTTAAATGGGAAGTTCCTGGAATAACAATTGATGGGTTTTACATTGTGTGCCACTCTGAGCAGCATGAAGACATCTCCTGCCTTCCTGCTCTGGCCCACCTGGAATGTAAGCCATTTCTTTGTCCAGGGTATCCACACTATATGTGCTACCCACTCGTTAGTCACTGAGTAGCTAGGTCACAGTGCTTGTGTTTTAGTAAACTTTATTTTCTTCATAATGGTTCCAAAGTACAGGAGTAGTGATGGAGGCAATTCAGATGTACCAAAGAGAAGCTGCAGAGTACTTCCTTTAAGTGAAAAAATAGAAGTTCTCCAACTAAGGAAAAAAAAAAAAAAACTCACATGTGGAGGTTGCTAAAACCCCCAGGACAGCACGATATTTAGAGAGTGAGAGACCATTTCACACAACTTTGATTGCACTACATTGTTATAATTATTCTATTTTATTAGTAATGCTTTTTGTTAATCTCTTTCTGTGCCTAATTTATAAATTAAACTCCGTCACAGGTGTGCATGTGTAGGAAGAGGCAGTGTGTACAAGGTGAGTGCCACCTTTGGTTTTGGATACACACTGGGGTCCTGGAGCGAATCCGCCCTGTGTGGGCCACGGTGCCCGCAGAGGGGCAGCCGTTCCTGGGAATTGTGAGTCCAGGTTCTCGAGATGATGGACATTTTCTGGGAGGGGCGAGACTATGGGGCCAGGAAACGAATCCTTGTTGCCAGCGAGGGGAGGAGCTCGCTGGGAGCTGCAGGGAGGACGAGGAGCCCCTGTATCTTGTGGTGGGGTGACACGACTGTGTACATAGATGGGAATTTTTAATTTTACACCCCAAAGAGTGGATTTTACTGTGGGTGACTTTGTAGTAGTGACTCAGTTTTTAAAATGCCTTCCTACTCAAGATGAGAGCTGTAGAGGTCTGAATGGTGGCATGTGGCAGAAGACAGCGGCTGAGGTGGGCGCAGTGGCCCGCACCGCAGTCCCAGACCCTCTGTGGGCCCCACGGGAGCACATGCCGCGGTCTCAGACCCTCTGTGGGCCCCATGGGAGCACATGCCACAGTCCCAGACCCTCTGCAGGCCCCACGGAGGCACGCTGGGAGGCAGGAGTTCAGGGACAGCCTGGCCTCACGGCGAGACTCCGTCTCAGCAAAGACCAAAACAGAACAAGAGGCCTCTGCTCAGGTGCCAGATGGCCACTGGCAGCCTGGTGTCCTCTTCTGCTGAAACAGAGCAGAGCAGGAGATGGGCACCACCCCAGTCTCGGTCTGTGAGCTCAGGGAGCAGGTCTTGCTGGGCTCACTGTCTGGCAGTCACAGCGTCCCTGGAATATTTTCAAATGCTGCACATGCTTCTGTCAAGGAGCAGCAGTGGCCGGGGCAGTTAGTGGAGGCCCCCAGGGGAAGACACTTGGCACAGGGAAAGCCGTTTGTGCCACAGCCCAGGATGCTAGACCCCCGTGGCACAGAAAAGAGAGGACCCAAGATCTCAGAGGCAGGCATTTTTTGTTTCCTGCCCTGGTTTCCAGGGAGTCTTTGGGGTCTGGGGAGGTGTATTATCTTGTGGCTAAAGTGGCTGCTGACAGCTGAGGTCTGCCAGGAGGCCTGCTGGGCATGGCCACCCACATGGGTTCCCCAGTGGAGCGCGACGCCCATTGGGCAGTCAGTCTCTTTCTGATGCAGATCTTCCAGGAGAGACTGCTGGCTCCTTACAGAGGTCTGCGGGGAGATGGGTTTCGAGCCTCCCCTGAGTGTGGCTGGCCAAGGGGAGGGTGTGCACTGTGGTGGGACTTTGTTTCTGCGGGAGCTTTGCTGTGGACTAATACCTTGGCATTGGGGGTCCCTGCCAGGCTGCTCGGCACCAGCCCCCCATCTTACAGCAGGGCTGTGAAGGCCTGGTAATTTGCATGGGGCTCTGTCTCAGAGGAGGTCAGCAGGGGCTCGGGCCCGCTACAGCTGTGCCTTGTCAACTTGTAAGAGCCCTTCCTCTCATCTCAGCTTCCTCGGTTTCTGGGGACCCTGGAAACCATTGGCTGCTGTCAGCCTGGTTATGGATGCTCCAGGAGTCGCACGGGGCCAGACAGAGGCTGGGAAGCCGGTGGGCAGCTCCCCCGCTGCGAAGCTCTTCTTTTGTACACGCTGTTCTGGCCACGATACCGGTGTCACTCTCTCTGCCATCTGCAGCCTGTGCTGCCTGGGTGCTTTCTGTTTCTGCCCCATGATGGGCTCCCCTCCTGCAGGGTCCCTGGGCAGCATCACCCCTCACATCCCAGCTGCTTCCTCTCTGAGCCAGTAGCTGCCTCCACGAAGGTGAAAGAAAAGAGGCCAAGAGAGGAGCTGGCAGCTTCCAGCCACCTCCTGTGGTGTCTGAGCAGCCAGAGGATCCAGCAACAAGGCTCACTAGACACGGCAGCCTTACTTGTCAGATTTAAGTCCCCCGAGCATGTAGGTCTGGGAGGGGAAAGGTGTGATCCCCTCCTGGCCCACCCTCAGCGTCATGGCCAGCTGTCCAAACGCAAGACGGGTAGACAGAGGAAACAACAGGTTGATAGACTGACACTGTGTGACAGGGGAGCCTAGAGAAACGAGGACCAGGGACTCAGGGAGAACCGCTCTGTGCTGGGGTTGATGGACAGCCGTGTAGTGTGGTGGCCAAGGGGTCACCTAAGGTCCCTACTATTCTCTCTGTGTCATAGTCCTCCCCTGCCTGGGGGCAGAGCCCTCTGGAATGAGGGTCTTCCAAAGAGAAGGGGCTGTCCTTGATACGATGGCTTTCAGGGAGGGGCCTTCTGGCTTCTGTGGCTCATCTTGGGAGCGGGTAGTACTGTTCCTGTGACCCACTTTAGGTGAGGCGGAGGGGCCGGGAGCAGGAAGGCAGGAGGCCTTGCGACTGAGGCCTGCCCATGCCTTTCAGTCCCAACACGCAGCACCCCGAGGTGTGCCCTTTGGGGCGTCATGTTCTGCACCCCACGGGTATCTCTCTACCCTTTCCTTAGCGGATGTCTTCCTTAGTGCGTTAAGTCATGCGTGACAGTGGGATGCCTTTGGACGTGACGACTTGTGCGGGCTGTGATTTGCTCCATGTCAGTCCCCAGGGCGTGTCGTTCCCCACTGCCCCCCTGTCCCCATTCCCCCATTCCCCTTCCTCTCCCCATGGTCTTCCTTCTGTTCGTTGATGATGTTATGGACACAAGTTCCACAGAGACACATGCAGGTGGAATCCACCCTAGTGTACGTGTGTGTCCGTAGCATAGTTGGGTGGATTTCATTCCGCAGTTCCTCCTTTTCCCCTCCTCCTCCTTCCGTCCCCCTCTACTCCACTGACCTTCCTTCTGTTTTCACAGGATTCCTGCTCCCC
Organism: Marmota marmota marmota; assembly: GCF_001458135.2. NCBI lineage: Eukaryota > Metazoa > Chordata > Mammalia > Rodentia > Sciuridae > Marmota > Marmota marmota. The sequence continues at coordinate 1,691,886 of NW_025999927.1, forward strand.
TCTTTCCTTATTTTGGTATAGCTTCAACATATGAGAGGAAGCATTTGACGACCTTTAACTTCTGGGAACTAGCTTATTTCACTTGGCATGACCATCTCCAGTTCCCAGCAAATGCCATAATTTCCTCCTTCCTTATGGCCAGGTCATGCCCCACTGTGCACAGACACCACTTTTCCTTTGTCCTTTCATCTGTGAACGGCCCCCTGGCCGGGTTCCCAGCGCGGCCATGTGAGATGTGCTGCTATAAGCACGATGTGGCTGTATTCTGGAGTGTGCTGACTTCAGTTCTTTTGGATAAATACTGAGGAGTATTACTAACATCCAAAGTGATCAGCAAGAGGAGGCCATTCAATGCAATTAAAATAGAAGAAAAGTCAAACTGTCTCTGTTTGCTCAAGACATAATCCTGCATCTAAGAGACCCCAAAACTCTACTAGAAGATTTCTAGAGCTGATAAATTCAACCAAGTAGCAGGGTACAAGATCAGTATATGAAACTCAATAGCTTTTCTACACACCAATAATGAATCTACTAAGAAATCAGGAAAACTATCCCGTTCACAATAACCTAAAAATCCCCCCAGACTTGGGAATGAAGCCAGCTCGTTTTACTCAGCTGTGCTGCCCAGGTTCGGCGGTGAGGCTGTGGGTCCTCCCAGCTTGAATTCTCACCTGGAAATGTCTCTAGTAGATGGGCGCCCTGCGTCTGGGCTCACGGCGGGCACGGGCCTGCTTCCCCTCTGTGCTGGCCCTGGTCTCTTGACAGCCTCAGAGTTTGTGAGCTGACGGGGGCGGGTACCTTCCTGTTGCTGGCATGGCTCTCAAGGTTCAATGTCTTAGGGAGAAGAAGAGAGTGGGGTGAGGAAAGGCCACCCCCCAGCATGGCAGAGTAGCGTGGCACCCAGGAGCGAGCAGGGAAGCCATCAGGACACCAGCCTGGTGCTCACCATTCAGAAGTCAGATAAGGGAGAATTTTTTTAAAAAGTGCACTTTAAATCTCCTTTTAAAACTAAAAACACGTACATCTGCCAATCATTTAATATGGATCCGATCTTGTGTGCCTGGGTCTCCTCTGGGCCCGTCCCAGGCCCCTCCTGCATGATCCTCGCCTTGTGTGGCACCCGGTCTCCAGTGCTGGCCCTTCCCGGGGCTGGACCTGTAGCACGCTTCTGTATGGCAATCCTCAGTCTCCCTTCCCTCGCTTCAACACAACTCAGTCTTTCCAAGGTTTTTGATTTCTTTTTTCAGAAATAAGAACTTTTTTCACACCAATATTTCATGGATTTACATAGTATGAACTTATGTTGTCTAATTAGGATTTTACCTACAACTGGCATGAATAGAGTTAGAAACAGCTCCACCAATGGAAGCCCAAGTTCCCTGCCTGCCTGGGCTTGTTCACTGAGCTCAGCAGGCTCCCCCTGGCCCCTGGGTTAATGTCCTCACTCCCAGCTCCTCCTGCCCCAGGGAGGAGGCCCACTCTCTTCCCCTCCGTCTGGGACACTGAGGCACCACCTGGATGCTCCAGTGCAGACGCTACTTCCTCCCTTACCAAGCAAGCTGGTGCCCCCGAGGAGGACACCCTCTGGGGTCCTGGAGACTCTGCCACTATGGTGGAGGTTGTTGTCCTTCAGTGTTGAAGACTGAGGTCCACAACGGGATGGCCACCCCCAGCGGCCAGGATACCACACGTTCTTCACGACAGCTCAGTGGACTCCTAGTGCAGCTGAGGGCGTCCAATCTGGAGGTTCCTGCTTCTGGAAACAAGCTCATCTCTGCCCCTCGTCATGCCTGGGGACAGGGCTGCTGGAAATAGGATCTTCCCAAGCCACCAGCAGGTGACCACTACGCATGTCCCAGCAGGGAGCCCAGGTGGAGGCCTGGGCTGAGCTCTGTGGCACTCCCACATGGAGTTGCCCTGCCCAGTGGCAACAGTGTGAAGCGCTCCCGTCCAGACACACTGGGACACTGGCCTTGCCGGCTGTTGGCTACGCCCGCCCCAGGTAGCTCTGGGAGCCATGTGCGGCTGTCGTTTCTCTGGCATAATTAGAAGCCTGAGGTTAATTATCCCACCTAACTGTGTGAGAAGGAGAGTGGCCAGCGCTCCCCGTCTGTGGGATGCATGGAGTGCGTTGTGAGGGAAGAGCAGGGGCCACTCAACCAAAGCCCCCGCGAGCCCAGGTGCCTGAGCAGCGGCCCTGGAAACGTAACCCTGTCTTATGTTGTGTGGTTTCCACAAAACACTTGGAACTTCATTTTTTTTCTAATACAAAAATGAACAACTTTGGCGTTGGCTTTAGTTCTCCTAGTTCCGCTTCCCTCTTGCAGTCTGGTGTTTCTCGGCAACAGGCAGCTCAAAGGCACATCCCTTGAAGCATCCCCCTGCGGTGCTCTGCTTTTATTTCCTGTATGTCTTCGGAGTTTGATGTCACAGTCCCCAGAATCTGGATCTGTTGTGGGGTGGCGATTATTCAGGTACCAGCTGAAACAGGGTCCCATCTACTGACGGTGCTGGTGGGGTCTGACCTTGCTCAGCTCTGAAGTCTGAGCCCAGTGTGCAACAGGGCAGCAGTCCAGAAGCTCTTGAGTGGCCATGTAGCACTGAAGGTGGCTTTCTAAGGCTATCCTTCATGCAGGCCAGAGATGGCAGGCCGGTCGCCGCAGACCCAGCATGAGGCAGCTTCTCCTACCAGCTCTCTTGGCTCTGCTGATTCCTCCTGTCCCGAACTCCTTCTCATGCCTTCTTTGAGACAAGCGTGAGGGTCCTTGGGGACAGCAGATTGCCGGCTGTGATCTACAGGGGTCTGGACACTTCAGGTGGGTTCTTCACCCCTTCCAACCACTGCGTGCTTCCAGGGCCACACCCACTTGCTCAGGGTGTAGCCACATGACTTGGGCATTTGGGGGGCTACAGCTTTTATCCAGAGCAACAAAGAGGCGCTTGGGCTTCTGCACCTGTTGGTGTTCATACGCTGCCTGTGGCCCTCAGCGTTTATGAGGAAAGGGGAATGCTCACCACAAATCTCTTCCAAATAGATGTGGAACACGTTCTTTGTGTAACAGACAGGCCACTGTCTGGGGTAAATATTCCTTATGGACCATATTTTTAAAAAGGCAGAGAAAATCATGGAGCATTCCTGGAATGCATTTGCCATGCAAATGTTCTGGAAAATGGCCTGAAGAACATGTGGAAGGCTGTGGCTTCACGTCTGAGCCAAGGAGACGCCTTCAGCCCCCGCTGAGCCCATGGGGGTGGCAAGCATGTCTGCTTTACCTCGGGGGACAGCGGGGTGAGACTCGGGGCCGGAACAGACGTCCTGAGGCTCAGTCGTGGTGTGGGTCAGGGTTCATGTGAGCGGAGCAGGGCTTTTACTTCCAGGATTCGTCAAACCTCAGCAGTGCCACAGATGGCCCTGAGCGCAGAAGGCTGCGCTATCAGGGGGGACCCCTCTGTCCTGTCCTTTCTTCACTGTGTCACCTGTGGCTTTGGCTGCTAGAACCAGGTCATCATGGGTGGGCAGCTACTGTGGAGCCTCAACCCATGGCCAAGGCAAGTGGGGACCTGGGTGTGCTGGCCAGGTAAGAGCCAAGAGCCCAGCACCCAGCCGGGGCTCAGGCGAGGGCTCTGGACACCACGTGCCCTCCACCCCCACCTGCAGGAGCAGAGCGCGACGGCCAGCACCCACAGCCGCAGCACATGCATCTCCCACGGGAGCCAGATCCGCAGGGTGCCCAGAGCCTCCCAGGCTCCACTCAGATTGATAGTGGCACTTGCTGCTGTGGCCACGAAACTTTTTCTATCTTGTGCGTGGCTCCTGCTGGGCCTCTCATTGCCTCTTCCCTTGGAAGTACTTTCCCCAGCAACTGAAGAAGCCAACTATTCAACCATCTTGGATTATCCCAGCCACGACTCAATGTGGTGAGCTCCGGGATGAGCAGCAACTCCAGAAGCCCTGGCGCTGCTCCAGGCAGAGCTGGCCCTGCAGCAGTGCCCACCCCAGACACTTAGCTGGACACATCTCCTGTTCCCAGTGCAGGTTCTATTCAGAACAGAAACAATACACACGCTGTCTCATGGCCCCGAACAGCCTGGTGGCCACTGTCAGCAGGGACGTGTCCTCACTGAGGGAAGAGCCCTGGCTGTTGGCTGGGCACTCCCTGCCCTCTGAACATGAGCTCAAGTCTAACGTTTTAAATATTGGTATTTTCTAAATGCCACAGGCAAGGACTTAGCCTTGTTTGTGGAAAATAAAACTAAGTGAAAAAAAAAAAAAAAAAAGAGCCCTCCGAGACCCTGGTCAGGGATTTATACCCGCTTTACCAGTGTGCATGGTTTAGCACCTGCTCAGGTCAGCAGCCGGGTGCCTTCGTGGGTGCAAGCCCACACCTTCACAGACAAGTGTTTTTAGAAATTCATTTTAATGAGAAAATCCTGCTCGACGTAGGAAATCCTGTTTTCTGTTTTAAATCGTGTTCCCTGAGGTGGGAGACATGGACAGAAAGGTGACGTCAGCTCTAAGTCAACACAGCTGAACCTTTCCGGCCCTTCATTCAAGCCTTCAGGTTTGCTCGTGAGGTCAGCTTAGCAAGTTATGTTTGAGATGCTGCCTGGCTAAGCCGTGCTACTGACTCCTTCCCATGCAAGGCTGCAGGGCTTTCTCTGAGGCCAACAGAGACACGTGTCAAGTACTGGGGTTGTCATGCAGGATGCAGAGGCTGCTGTGAGGCTGAGGGATTATCCCAGACAAGACTGTTCTTGGCTGTAGTTGGGCAGCGTTTGGAAAAGTCTTTATACCAGTTCCCCCACTGGCTCTCACACCACGGAAAGACTATTTCCTAGACAGTGCAGTCTGAGAAAGAGCAAAACATCCTCAAAAGCTTTGTATCAGTCTATTATCTCTTGCTGTAACAAAATACCTGAGGCTGGATACTTAATAAAGAAAAAAGCTTTATTTAGCTCACAGTGTTGGAGGCTGAAAGTTCATAATAAGGCAGATCCATGTGTTTGGTCTTTGGGGAGGGCCCCTTGGCTATGTCACATCATGGCAGATGACATCACGACATGAGGAACAGATAACATGGTGGGGCAAGAATCCAGAGTTTGGTTGCCTTCACAGATGCAGAACCTGCAATATGGAGGTTTGTGCACCAGCATGGTTGGTGCAGGGCTTGGCAGATTCTCTAACTTGTGCCTTGGAAAAGCAACCAACCCCACTAGTGTGTGCCAATCAGACCTTCTGTCACCAGACATGGTGCTTTGAGTTTGTGTCTTTGTAATCTTTAAAAAACTTTAAAAAAAAATTCCACTGTATTGCTTCCATACTCTACCATTATTGTTTGAAATAATATTTATGGTAATTTTTTTCTAACTATACTTTAAAAATATGGGAAACTTTAGGAAAGTATAGAAAAGAAAATAAAAATGTTCAATAATACCACCCCTCAAAATAATTGTGAATCATTGCAGTTATTTGCCCATTTAAGTATTTCCTGTGATCAGCTGTTCTTGCGTTAAGTCTTCTTAACGACTAATCACAAATCTGGCAGCTGGGCGGGAGGGGGTGTCACAGGAGCAAGTGGGCTGAGCTGTGAGGACAGGAAGTCCTCCTGGACTTCCAATGCCATCGGCTTTGCATAATTACCATCTTCTACTTCAATACAGTGACCTTGTCACCAGATCCCTTTCTTTCATATATACACTTCCCTGCATTCCACGTGCCCTCTGCTTGGTGACAGTAGTGATGACGGTTCCCATGGGCACAGCTGTCTTCCACCACAGTGGACCATTGGGACGTGAACTTTAAAGCCTTCCACAGCTAATAGAGCAATGTCAGAGAACATGGCTGGCCTTCAGTGTCATTCACAGACCCTGACTTCAGCATCACGTGACAGACACTGATGACTAAGGGCTTTGCCCAGTGTCGCTGCCACACCTGGGCCCTTGGGGTCCTTGTTAGGTACCCCATGTTGCTCTGTGGCAGCCCAGCACTTAAATCTGAACACACACCTTCATTCTTCCCTTATGAACAATTCCTTTAGTGTATCTTGTAAGCCCTTCGCTGCTAGTTGGGAAAATACTGCCTCTACATTTGGTCAAGTTTTAATTCTGGACAGATTTCTTGCTTTTCTCTTCCTTTTATACCAAGATTCACTGTTTTCTCTCTGAATTTTCTTGGTCTTGTTTACTTGTTTCCTTTAAGAATCTGTGGGCTTCTAGAACTCAGGATTGACGCTGGGGCCTTGGGACGAGTGGCCAGCCCAAGGCCCTTGTCCACAGCGAGTTCTCAGTCGCCCCGGTGGACCTGGCACATGTCAGAATGGAGAGTTAGGAAGGGGGATCATCCTGTGGGGCTTGAAGGAGGGGAGGGGGTGCAGGATGATAACGGGAGGAACTGGGCTTGCGGACTCAGGTGCGGGCAGGTGGCAAATGTCAGGCCACAGCCGAGAGCTGAGGAGCTGGAACTGGTTTGGACCAGTTTGTTCGACTGCAAAGCGTGGACTCTGCTCTGTGGTGGTTTGTGCAGGACAGTGACACAGAGGGCCCTTTACTGGCTCCTGTATGGGGCATGCGTTTGGAGGGGAAGTCTTAGAGGACCAGGCGATTCTGAGACTCAACTGTTCCTTCACCAAACTGATGAATTCTAAGTATCTGCCCAGTGCCAGGTGCCCAGGGGGACCCAGCATCAGGTGCCATGGTCATCCCTGCTCTTGCGGGGCCTGTGCTCCAGGGAAGGGAGGAGGTGGCAGCAGAATAGACAGTGTGCACTCATGTCTCCACCCCCATGTGCTTCGGGGTGGCCAGTGTTCAGACCCAGTCAGATTCCTGTGCCCTTCAAGGAAAACCCCCTGTCCTTGAAGCTCAGCCCATTTGCTCCTGTGACACCCTCTCCCACCCAGCTTTTGCTAGAATTCCAATAAGAGTATGAGTCCCCTGTGAAGGCACCTGGAAAGTCCAGGTTTCCTTTTGATAAACCCTTTCAGGAGTTGATGCTCGGGAAGTCAGGCTTGGAAATGACCAGATGGGAGCGGGGCTGGGGAACTATGTGGATGAGCCCCCTCATGCAATCACAGCCTGAACTGGGCTCCGTTTCCCCGTCACTTCCTCCAGGGTGGCACAGGCTCCTGTGTGACTCCCAGGGGTGTGGAAGCCAAGGAAGCCTGAGATGTTTCCCCATGTGTCCTGCCTGCACACAGAGTCCTGAAGTCCCTGTGGCGCACTCATGACCTTTTCTTGTTCTCTGGCCAGGAATCTTACATCTTGTCTGCAGAACTTGAAGAACAATGTGAAGCCATAGGCAGGAAGCTGCTGGACTTGGAAGATGCACTTCACACGGCCATGCACAGTCACGACGGAGAGCTCATTCATATCCTTGCAGCTTGCGGGTTGAATACCTGCAAGGTTATTTTGTAAAAGAAAGTCTTAACAGTTGCCTCACTTCTCCAGGCCTCAGCAGGTGGAAGCAGGCGGGGCTGCTGCTTGCCCCGTAGTGTGCCTTGGGTCTGAGGCGGCCCGTGTCCAGTATTTTCTCTCTAGTCTTTGGTAAGCCATCCAATGTTTTTTTGATTATTAAGTCTGACCACTAAAAATTAGCCACTGAGGCCAGACATGCATGCAATGAAGCCAAAGCAAGGTGGAGTTTCTGGGGAGTGCAGAGCTGAGCTGAGTGGCCATGGGGAGTGATCAGGGCCAACTCTAGACGGGCTCTGGTTTTTAAGAGCTTTCCTAACTCCCAGAAACCAAACCCACCCTCTGATTTCTTGGTTCCACCATTCCGCCAGGTAATGGGGCTACAGAGTATCCAAACTAGCAGCATTTTGGATTAGTCCTTCTCAGTGTCTAACCAGGTACATGGGGTTAAGCTCAACCAGTCCCTTCTAATTCCTAGCGATAGGATCTTCTCACACGGCTCCATATCCTGGTGTCTCCTCTGTCAAAGTTGGCTGTGGTGAGCAAGGGCAGGAGGACTGTTGGCTGGGGCAGGTGTCCATGAAAAGCCCTGTGTCCCAGGTGATCCGTGGGGCTGTTTACCACTGGCTAGTTCTCTAGGGCAGGTGGAGGGTGCACAGGTGGATACAGTGATGTGCAGCCCACCCTGCATGTTTTTGGTGATTAAGTGTTATGGACACTTTGTGGCTAACGTGCACTTTTCTCTTCATTTCGTTCTTTCTGTTCAGGATTGTGACTTTTATTAGGTATTTTAGGTGGCTTTTCCTCTCTGTGACCAGAGGGCTGACAAAAACATCATGGAGGAAGAGTTTATCTGGCTCATGATTTCAGAGGTTCAGTCCACGTGGCTGACTCTGTAGCTCTGGCCCGAGGTGAGGCCGAGCATCGTAGCAGAAGGGCGTGGAGGAAGAAAGCAGCTCAGGACATGGCACCAGGAGGCAAAGGGAGCCCCGCTAAATGCATGCCCCAGTGACCACCTCCTCCAGCCACACCCTTCCTGCCTACGGTTTGCACCCAGTTAATGCATCCGTGGATTGATCCATTGATTAGACTACACCTGTCATAATCCGGGCATTTCACCTCTGAAAATGAGCTTTTGGGAGACAGCTCACACCTAAACCATAACTGATGTGTTCATGGGAAATTTAGCTATTTGAACTTTCCTTCTTATTACTGTCTTCCTTTTAAAATTCCAGTTCTCACCTTACTCTGTGTGTGTGTGTGTGTGTGTAAGTGATCCTGAATGGGAAAGGATTCATCTTAATCAAAAGTATTCAGATCTATGGTTTCATAATAGATCCATGTTGTTCCTTCCTTGCTATAGCTTTAAGTCTTTGACCTTGCTTATTAAGCTTAGCAGGGTATTTCTTTAACTGAATCAGCAAGTATTCTAACACTGTTCAAGGTAGATTTCTAAAAACTGATGTTCTGTTCCTCACAGTTTCCTGCCTCTTACAGAACTAGCCTTCCTACTGTGAGTGGAAAGCTCCTTGGGAATGCCACAGAAGACGGACGGTGTCCTCGTGACTGTGTGTTCACAGATCATGCAGATTGGAGCTCTTCTGAGAGGGGGGTGTGTGGCAAAAAGGCCTGTGACTGCTGGTGGCACTGGACAGGAGCCCATGTCAGAAGGCCAAGGTCCTGAAGGGCCCTGTCACCACCAGCAGTTGCTCCTGAGCGGGATGTGCCAGGGCTTGGGCAGGGCCGGGAGCTGTTCTGAGAGCCACGGCCAGGCCTGTGTTGGCCTCTTGCTTTGAAAATTTCTAAAAGGTTAGTTTGATTCTAGGGAATTGAGTCTCCCTGCTATGCCTGAGCGGCAAGGGCAGAGCTGGGCAAGGCTGAGCAGTGCGTGAACCGTCAGCTTTTCCAAGTAGAGGGCTCTCAGACAGGTGGCCTCTTTTCACTCACTTGTCACTCAGGACAGCGACACACACCTCTAAGTTTCTTGGGGTTGATGAGGCTGGATTCATGCTGCGTGTTTAACAGGGTCCACAGGCGGGGTAGGGACTTGTTGGTCTCACGGCGCTCCACTCCCACCACAGGCCAAGCTGCCTCCCCGGTGTGCCTGAGCAGGGCCACGGCAGGTTGACTCAGACGCTATGGAGCAAGTGTTGATTATGAAACGCTCCTCCGAGGAGAGGGGTACTCGTTCCTACTCCACAGTCGAGAAAACTAAGGCTTGGAATTCACTGAGCTGGACCATGGTCTTCTCCAGCCAGGACAGAACTTGCACCACAAGGCCTACGGCTGCCTTGGCCATGAGGAGCCCCTGAATAGACAGACGGGTCCATCCCACAGCCCACAGAGATACTCACACTCTAGGCTAGAATAAAAGTGCTTATTGAAGGTAGCTTTTTTGGAGGGGTTTTGCTGATCCTTGCAGAGATAAAAGGAGCACCCTGGGGAGGTGTCACGGGCTGAGCACTTGGGGCTGACACCAGCCTTCGCCTCCTTGAGTCCCAGCCCAGGCTTCCCTCTGTAGCCTGGTTGGGAATAAATGCTGGGAAGGTGCCTTTGGGCCTGCTCAGAGTGGCACCCAGTGTTGGGTGAGACGTTATGCCCTGAGACAGGACGCATCTTTCCTGGCTCTCTGCAGCCTCCTGACAAAAGAAATGAGGGCTTATCTGGAGATTCCAGGCTGCCAGCTGAAGCCCAACTGGTTAGTTTTCATTCCTGATGGGCAACCCACTGCGAGTGAGGCTGGAGGAAAGCACTTGCTGCCCACGGCAGGGAGAGCTGACCACGAGCCACCACGTTTGATTCCTCGACTCACTGCCAGAGCTCTGTGTACGTGGTGTGCACACAGAGCAACTGCTGCAAGCCACACAAGGGTGTAGCTGGTATAGGCCAGCAGAGAACACTGTGTCCCCTGCGCTCCTGTCCACGCTCCTGTGGAAGGCGCTGGGTTCTGCCTAGGCCGAGCATGTGCACCACAGAGTGTTGGCAAGTGGCCAGCGAGTGATGGGCAGTGTGGTTGTGCACAAGCAGGTTCTCACACATCCTGCTCTGCGTCAGGGCTATGGACAGCCTGCCCCTGGCCTCTCCCAAGAGGGCACTGGACTGACCAACCTGAGGAGGGACAGGGATGGCCACGTTTCCTCATCACCCTGAGGCCCACTACCTCACATGTGGCAGGACTAAACATCCTGTTAGATACGGCACAGTGAGCATCCAACATAGTCTGTGTCATTGACCAGGAGAGCAGGCAGCAGAGAGGGGCCACTCTAGCAGCAGAGGAGAGGACAGGAGCTGAGACTTCACAGCCTGCCAGCTGGGCTTCCAGGAGCAGCCGTCTCAGCCCCAGGACAATTTCACAGTCATTTTGTGTCCCAATTAGCTGTTGCATTTTGAAGAATCTTTTGAGCATGTACGATGGCTTCTCCACGGTCAAGGTGCAAACTGAGAACCCTGCAGTGCAGGGGAGCTGAGCAGGGAACTCCCCATTTTTCTCCTTCAACTGTGGCAACACACTATCACAGGAAATGAAGCTCACCTTGGATTTGCACATTTGGGGCATCTTTCAAAGCCCCCAGGGCAGTTCTGCCAGTCTGGGTCAGAGACAAGGTGGGGACAGCCTGGTTCTATTTGTGGTTGCATTTACATCCATGTCTAGGAAGCCCTGGCGGAGTTTTGTTCCTTGCTGTGTGGAATGTCTGGCGCCCAGTGGATTAGTTTCGGTGGTGCTCAATGGCGTGCAGACTCTAAATGCATCCAGACTCGTGCAGAAATCCCACAGCTCTCCTCTGGTTCAACTTTCTAATTTGTAGCTTGAACAGACCAAGGTAGCCCATTGTGGGAGCGTGCCCTGCCCTCTTGGACACGCTTTCTGCCTCTAGGGCTGAAAAGCTGGAGGGGGGAAGCTCAAGGACCCAGAGCTCACTCACTTCACGGACAGGAGGACTATACAGGGCTGGTGGCCACAGTGCTCCCCTGTGGCTCCCACCTAGGCCTTGGGGTGAGAAGAGCTGGGGACGACAGCGTGGAGAGGGGCACACTTTGGTCTTGGCATGGTGTAGGCAGGTCATCCAGTCCCTTGGCCCAGGCTCTGGAGTGGCCAAGGCTCTCCTCCTTGCCCACGAGTGGCTGAGGTCCCTGCTGCTGTCCCTTCCAGGTGGTTCCCCAGTACCACAGGCCACAGTGGATACAAGAGGAGCAGTGTGGCTTGAAAGAAGCTGTGGAGCAAACCTCTAGCAGCTTCAAAGCCACCCTCTGGCTCCTTTTGGAACCAAGCCAGGTCAGAGGAGCAGGGGACCTACTTTTGACTTAGCCATGAGTGCCCACTAGGAAGCCCCAGTGACAGAAAAGCTCAGTGCTGTCCTATAAAAACAGGACTCCACTGGACAGTGGCTGCCCTCCTGACAGTGCCCTGTGCTCCTGGACCCCTTCACTAGCACCTCATGGCACGTCCCTGCCTGATGAGGGTGGTCCCGCCCCAGGTGCTAGAGCATGGCCCTGGGTCAGGGGCGTTCTGCAGACTGCAGTGCCAAGCCCTGGGCCATGATTAACTAGCCTGCTCATTTTCTTAGATACTGAGCTACCTGGTGGCATGTCTGGGGACATTCAAACTCAGCCTCTAGGTTCCCGGGCACAGGTCCCTGGGCTAACTCAGCTCCTAGAGGTCTGCCCCCACCCTCATTCCAGTGCAGCAAGCACCTAAATTACAGAGGCCTCAGCCATCATTCCTGGGGTTGGGTCCAGCCCTTGGACAAAACTCAAGGTCACACATACCAGAGGGCTTCGACTCTGAGCTCGGTGGATTAGTGAGCAGGGACTAGCTTCTGCTGCTCGACAAACCGAGGCTCCTGTAGCAAACAGGATCATTCATTTTTCTGAGAATCAATAAGGAAACATGAACTCATTTTTGTGCAAACATGTGGCTCAACACACCCTCCATGCCCATCTCCAACCCCTGCGCCTCCTGTCACAGCTTCTCGTGGCTGGCCGATGGGCTTCTCCAGCTCTCCCCGTCCAGGCTGAGCCCGCTGGATCCCACAGGTTCTCTGCTCAGATTAAGATCAGGTGTCCCTCTTGACACCACGGCTGTGGGCTGCATCATCAGGCTATGGCCAGAGCCTGGCTACTTCTCAGCGTCATTGCTACTGCCCTGTGCAAGCGGTGACCACTTTTCCCCTGCACACTCGATACCAGCAGCCTCTCCCTGCTCTCTGTGCCTCTGCCCGGCCCCTCTGCTCCCAGCTCACCTGGAGCACTTAGTCTTCCTGGGCAGGCTACCCGCCCCTCAGTGTCCCTTTCTGCTGGACCAGGACAGCAATCCTGGCTCACCCTTGTGCAGCCAACAGCATTTCTGAATACATGGCTCGAGTCAGGCAGCATTTGAATATTTGAGTGACAGAAAGGAAAGATGAGAATATGGACCTGAGCTGTCATCTCTCCTGCGTGCTTTACAGGAAATGTTGCAAGTGGTTTCTTTTATAAACGTGCTGATTTAAATAAGAAAGCCGTGCACATCCATTGTGAATATCACAGAGCTGCGGTCTCCTTCCCAGGGCCACTACCTGGACATGGTGGTGACCTCCTAAAATGCCTTCTAGCTGTCAATGGCTTATCACTGTAGTCATTGCAAAATTAAGATTGTTCCATAAAATTGTTCTGCAATTTGCTTTTTATTCCCCCCTTGCTCATATTTTATCCTAGACTCTCTTCCATTTCAGTACATCCAAAATGTGCTGGAACTCCCATCTGGCAAGGAAGCGTGGGGCCGGGTGGTTAGAAAGAAAGATCTTGTAATTGGAAACATGATTTTAATTGTTCTAATGGTTACTATCTCATGGGAGGCTTCCAGGATTTCTGGGGTCTGGCTCTGCCCTGACAGAGCAGAAGATATTTATCACCTCTCTCTCTCTCTCTCTCTCTCTCTCTCTCTTTAATATATACTTTTATAACTTTATTTATTTATTTTTTATGTGGTGCTGAGGATGGGACCCAGGGTCTCACCCGTGCGAGGCGAGTGCCCCACCACTGAGCCCAGCCCAGCCCTGTTTGTTACATCTCTTATCTTAGGAAGTAAACCTTAACTCGCTCACAGAAGGCACTATACTCTCACCAGGGAGGAAGCCATTTATTTTTTCAGTCCTTGCCTGTGAGAAAGGCACAGGTAGTTTGTCTGCTTCATGATGGGGACAACCAGGCAGTCACCGTGTTCTCAGCTTCCCTGGGAGTTGCAATCCTAAATCCCACCTTTCTGACTCCTCAGTGTTACGAGGACTTAGGTTTCACTCTGCCTCCATTCCCATTTGCCTCCTCTGCCGAGTCATCCTGGACTCCAGGAACACAGGTCTGATCCATACCTTCTTGCGATGGGTGGAAGTCACACCCTGTCCCCAACAACTTTCTCACTGCCGCAAGCCCCGCCCACAAATCCTGAGACGTGCTGGACAGACCCTATCTGAACCAGGCCCACAGCGTGGGCAGCTGTGCAAAGCCCCCCTTGCTCTCACTGACCTCAGAGTCCTTCTGCTACCAGGAGCTTTGTCCTTGTCCCCCATGCCCATCCACTAGTGAAGACGAGGCTCTGTCAGCAAAGGGGAAGCACAGGAGACTCCTGTCCCAGAGGCTGTGGTTCCCCCATCAGGGGGAACGGGGTTTAAGGAGGTGATTCAAAGGCTATTGAGGGTGTTCTGTGCAGAGCTGGGGTTCACTTGTTAATCTGGGAGATGGTCACGTCTGAGATCTTCTGGTGCCATCCCCGAATCTGGATCACTTGGTCCTGTGGGGGGCATGTGCTCAGGACAGATAACTCTGCCCAGGATGGAAAGACGGGGGTCCTGTTTTCCCTTCCCCGGGTTAGGGAGAGGGGAGAGGGGAAGAGAAAGAACCCTGAACTTTTTGAAAATGAGCCTCAGCAGCAGAGCAGCCAGTGCTGTCCAAGCCTGAAGTGGACTGCGGTTTCCCCTGTGGGCCTGGAGGACAGGCCCAGGCCATGGCCCACAGCTCCTGTGGCTGCCCTGACTCCACCTTATCTTAGGAAGTAAACCTTAAATCTCTCACACAAGGCACTATACTATCACCAGGGAGGAAGACATTTATTTTTTCAGTCCTTGCCTGTGAGAAAGGCACAGGTTTGGTTTTGGGGTGGGTGGCCAGACCTGGTTTGCTGGATCCCAGAGTTGGCCGGGCCAGAATGCAGGGGATGAGGGTCAGCAGAGAGCGTCGTCTGAGGGCCGTCCGATGGCTAATGGGGCAACAGTCACTTCCTTTTGCAGCTTTTCTCTCTTTATACTTTTCAGTTTGTTCTGTCAGTGCCTGAAGTTTTAAAGAAACATCACATTTTGGTTTAACTTCTCTCTGAAAACCTTGGTCCTCACTTACCAGATTGCGAACATTGGTGTGTAGTCCAGGCTGCATAGCCGAGGTGATTAAGTCCCGGGGTTCCCCAGGATCACTCTTTGTGGTCAGCGTGACTTCGTGCTGAACTCAGCCTGGTATTTGTGCTGGGCCTACTTACGCTTTGGCTTGCATGAAATTTTCACTAAAGATGAGTACAAATGGGGGAAAGCAAAGCTTCTTTCAAAAAAAAAAAAAAAAAAAGAGAGAAACTGGTTTTTTCCTCTCTTGCTTTCCCAACCCCACTCTTGTCCCCCCTCAAGTTCAAGTGCAAGTAGTGAGCCTGGGTAGAAAATGTCTGTGAATGACAGGCGAGGAGGAACCCGGGGCAGTTGAGAGCTACCTGGAGCTTGCAGGTGGCTGGGCCCTTGCTTCTGCTGGGGAGGCTCCTTGGCATATCCCAGGTCCTCTGAGCTCCTTGTTCTAGAAGGGTCACACCCTGTGGGTGTCACTCTTTCCTGCGCTGGCACTGCTCCTAGGTGGAGCAGCATTGCAGGCGGTGGCCTGTGAGCTGTCAGCCCTCCCTGACAGCCTTCCCCAAGCTTCCTCCACATCTCCTCTGGAATGTTCCAGCAGCCTGACCTCCTGTGATGATTTACCCTTCCCTTTTCCTCTCTTCTCTTCTTTCTGGTACTGAGGATTGGACACAGGGGTGCTTTGCCACTGAGTGACATCCCTAGCCCTTTCTATTTTTTATTTTGAGACAGGGTCTTGCTAAGTTGCTGAGGCTGGCCTTGCATTGATGATCCTCCTGCCTCAGCCTCCTGAGCTGCTGGTATTGCAGGAAGTGAACCGGTTTCTTAACAGAAGAGCCTCATCTGTGCTGTTCTCTGATTTGCTGAGTTCTTTGTTACTTTTCTCTATATGAGAAACAACTCTATAAGTAGAAAATCAGTTTAAGAGAAACAAACAACCCAGAAAAGGCCGGTGCCTGTACTCCATCAAATCTGGGGTCCCTGCAGTTACCTGGGAGTAAAGCAACAGGGCAGCAGGTGAGATCCCAGAGCCATTTCAGAGTCATCCCTGAGAAGCCAGGTTTAAAGATTTGAAGGAGACCAGGCTGGCCAGCAGTGAGCAGGGCCCAGGGTTCCTGGTGAGGAGCTGGTCCTGTTTAGGCCTCTGTACTTGTAGTGGCCCCAGGTCCTGGATTTCTTGGGGAGGCTCTTTTGTCAAGCATCCTTCCCTTTCTGCCACCAGGGCTCTTATGTCTGGCAGTCGCCCACCCTGGCCTGGGGCTCCCCAGCCTTGTGCTGGTAACCACGTATCGCTGAGCATTTGCCCTGCCATCTGTCTCAGCCTGGGCACCGACTCTTCCTTCCACATTTCAGAATTGTGCTTCAGATAGTTAATAACCTCAGGCTTCACAGAAATCTCAGCCGTTGTTAAAAGAAGTGTAAAATTTGTATCAATATTTAATTCCTACAATTTGGAAGAGCTCGGATCTGCAATTGGATGGCTCCATCTGCTCCAGGCGCTGGTTCTCGGAGGTCTCCGGGGGTGGGGCTGATCACCTCTCCTGCTCCTTAACAACTCACACAGTCCCTCAAGGGAGAGCTCCAGATGGTGAAGGAAGCACTGCAGGCCATGATCCTGCCGCTCCAGACAGCCACGGAGGAGGCGGGAGGAGGAGAGGCAGCGGCCTCCTGCCCAGCAGCTGGTGTCCTGGAAGCACAGCCTGAGGGCAGGGGCCGGGAGGAGGTGGGCCACTCTGTCATCAGGGTGGACTCAGGCTCCTGCTCCCGGGGCCTCACTGATGTGCCTGGAACAGTCGTGGAGACGCAGAGCCTGGGGGTCTCCCAGCGGGGGGGTGGTCGTCCATTCTCATGAGCTGAATTGGGGCGTCTGCAAATTGGAATACTGGAGTGGGTTGCTGATTTTCCTTCTGAATGTCACTTAGAGGTTCACCTCCATGACATTTATGGGTGTGTGCTGCACAGGATTTGGAAATGTCTTCATCTCCACCCCCACTGGACAGGGGTTAGAGGGAATTCTGGTGGAAGAGTGTCTGTTTCCCAGTTTCAACTTGGACTCTGCTGCAGTTAGAATATTTCATGATTTAAGAACCTGTGGAAAGGAAACCAGCACAGGCCTCAGGACATCTGTCGCACTTCCCTCCACCTTATCCCCGAGAGCCAGTCACCCCAGCCGGGCTTGGCTGGTCCTCCCCTCACTCCCTGGACTCCCCTCTCCCCAGAGAATTGACCTGAGCTTCCAGGCTGGTGCTCTTCAAGGCACCAGCCTCAGCAACTACAGCTTTGGGGGTTTTCCTGGCAATGGGGGCACCTATGGAAAGGATGCCAGTCTGGACCTTTTGAAGTTCACCATGGGGCAGGGACTGGGGCGGGGACGGGAACCAACCAGGAGATGTGGGCCCTTTTGAGTCTCTCCTATTTCCTGCCCAATCTGTTTCCTTCTGTGATGGGAGAATCCGGCGTGGAACCCTCTGAGCAGGGCAGACCAGGCGGGAGACCAGTGCTCCACCCTCCACCGCAGGCCCCTGGGACTCCCGGGGCACCTGCATCGCATCCCACGTGCACCAAGAAAGGCGCTCCAGAGAAAGGCTCTGAGAACAAAGGTCTGTTTGGTCAGGCCTCACTCCTGTGTGGACAGGGCAGCACACCTGACGTGGGCCTGCGAGTGCCAGCAAGGAGCCCCTCAACTGTCTACCCTGAGCCTCCCACACTGAGTGCATCTGTCCACCCCCCAAGAAACCCAGTTCCTTCCTCAGTCACGGGTGGTGCAGCTACGCTCTCTGGGGCCATCCTGGTGTGAATGTAGACTTGGGTCACGTGCACATTGACTTGTGCAGAGCTCTGAGCCCCGTAGCCACCTGCCACGGACGGCAAGGTCAACCGAGCGACGACTGCTTCTGTGCATCTCTTTTTTGTGTCGGGGACAGTGACCTTCCCGCCTTCACCAGGACCCAGGGACGCACAGCAAGTTTTGTCATTTCCTGGCCACGCTGCCATTTCTGTTTGCTAGCCTTTCCGTGCATGGGCACCCTGGTCCTCAGGCAAGGATAAGGCCCTGCTCTCACCAGCGACTATCCTGGGCCCAGCAGCCAGGCAAAAGCACAGTCTGTGGACAAGCTTATTGTGTGTCCTGCAGTTTTATCCTGGGTGTTTTCAAAAGTATATTCTGCATATTTGAATAATAGATGTAATTAGTTTGTTCTTGGACTCAATTTTCAATAATGGACCAAATCCCTGAATTATTTATAATCGTGTCTCAAAAAGTATCATGAGCTAGTCACGTGGCACGGGGATTCTTGAATCCTTAATGTATTCCAGTGAGGCAAAATTGAAGAGTCAGGACTAGCCGTTTTGCCAGGAACAAATTCCTACTTTGACAAGTTTTTTAAACAGCCTCCCGGGCTCAAGACACCTAACAGGCCCTGGCCTGGGTGTTTTGTGTCACTGACAGCCTGTGAAATGCTTCTGTGAGATTGCGATATATTGGAAGATTCCAGAAACTAATAACTTCCTTGAGTGTGTCTCAAATAAGGGCTCCTTGGTGCCTCGGGGATGGGGTGTTCCCTCCTGGCTGAGGCTCTGGGCCAAGCCCAGATGTCTGTGACCACGTACTGTGCCTGCGCTCCAGCTGCTGCTTGGTCCTGCAGTGTCACCCAGGAAAGCTGCTAGGGCCAGGTGCCCCCTCTGGCCATACTACCTCCTCATGGCAACCCCTCTCTGTCCAGCCACACCAATCCCAGAATACCTAGGACCCTGCATCCCTATCCACACTACAGGACGGGTTATCTGATTCCTTTTTATTTTGTACTGGGGATGGAACCCAGGGGTGCTCGTCCACTGAGCTACGTCACCAACTCTTTTTATTTTTTATTTTGAGACAGGGTCTTGCTTAGTGGCTGAGGCTGGCCTTGAGCTTGCCATCCTGCTGCTTCAGCCTCCAGAGTAGCTGGGATCACAGGAGTACACCACTGTGCCCGGCTACAGAACAGGTTTTGACAGAGCAATGTAAAAATAGGCAAGGAAGGTTAGAACGTGGACTTAAAAGCAACTTAACAAAAGTGGAGATAGCCGAGCCCACAGCAAGTGGCCTTCTGATGGCTTAGAGCCTGATTACATTGGGACGTGTCACCAAGACGTAGCAGGAGAGAGGAAGTGACATATCTATCACACTGCCACCTGCCGGCCCACTGCCCTCACAGGGCCTCCAGTTAGAGCACGTTCTCCATCACAGTCAGGGTCCCTTCCAACATCCTGGCATTCCAGGGTTGAGTTGCCCCTTCCCCAGATCAAGTGGATGTGTCATACTGGAAACGTCTTCCTCTAGGGCAAGCTGGGGTCCCCCCAGAAACACGCACGGGCGGCTCCACGCTCAGCCACCCTCATGGCAGCCTTGGGAGGACATCTGAGGGTGACAGAGGCCCAGGAAGATCCCCCCAACCCAAGCTGGAGGAGGAGGAGGGCTGAGAGCGAGGGGCCACCAGAGGCAGGCGCCTGCTCGCAGCTACGCCTTCCTGGTGCCGCACTGTCCCTGGGCACTGTGAGACTGGAACTTGTCTGTTCACCCAGTTAAAAGCACACTTGCACCCTGAGAATCCTGACCAGAGAGTCAGAAACTGGAGGAGATAAACCAGCCTCGTGGGCCCAGGTGAGCCCCCCCATGCAGTCAAGGTTTGGACAGGGTCAGCACCCAGAAGCCCAACTGGTCCTGACCCAGAGCACCCACCACCCAGGAACAGCCCCTGGCTGCCCGACACCAGCAGGTGTTCCTGACAACCCTCCCAGGACAGGGGTTCTCCAGAGAGCGTTGTGAGCCAACTGTGAAACCTACTGTGGAGGAAGCAGCCCATGCCCTATGGTCAGTGCCTCCGGTCTGCATCCACCTTGTGCTGTCCATGTCCTTGCCCTGTCTAATCTGTGAACTTGGTCATGTAGCTTATTGCTCCTGTAATTTTCCCTTTCATTTCATAAAAGTAGAACTGATATGTAAACCAGGGTGCTGCTCAGGGTTCTCGTCTTCTGCCCAAGGTTTTCGTCTTCTGCTGTGTAGACGACAGGAAAACACCAGGTTTATTCAGCTCGTCTTTGGGTTACAGGGTGCTTAACTGCACTATTCTTCTCATCACACCAACCTTTGTAATAAAGCCATGCTTATTAAAACTGGGTCCATGTGCTTTCAAATTCCAACAGATCAGAGGACCATGGACCCTTCTACCCTGGGCCCTCAGATAGGGAAGGTGACATTAGCACTACAAGATATGGGTTTAGCCCGCGACCAGCGTAGGCTTCATGGATGAAAGTTCCAAACGTGAGAAACCTCTAGGGAGTTTTGAATTAAAGAGACAACCAGCTCTAGGATGGCTCCTCCTAGCTCCAGCCTCAAGCTACCTATTGTGGTAGCAAGGTTTACGAAGAGGCTAACAAGAGAGAGAGAACACACCAGGGAGTGGACTTTTATTGGGGAACAAAAAATTCTGGAGAAAATCCCATCTAATGAGGATTAAGGGGGGCAGCATCCCAAGGTCAGGGGCGACAATTGAGTCTTCAGGGTAGTGGCCAGACATGCCTCCGCACGGACAAGCCCTTGGACCTGAGAAGGGTGGGGAAAGCTCTGGACACAAGATGTGCCTAAGCGCCTCTCACCCAGCTAGGGAGGTCACTCAAATCACGTGCCAGGATGGCCTCCCACATATGGGTGCAAATCTCCCTGGGTAACGGGCTGCTTCAGTTAGACATGTGTGAGGGTCAGATTCAGCAGGAGTGGACACAGCCTCAGTGTGCCTAGGGATGTCCTGTTAGCTGGATGATCATCACGGATGATGGACTGTAGGCACAAGACAGGGGTAAGGAAAGACCCATTTCAGTGGCCTCACAGCAGAGGAAGTGAGGGTGCGCCCAGATTAGGAACAGGCATGTCCTCGAGGAGGGAATCTGAAGGTGACGGTGTGGGTGGGGGGAGGTGGGAGCAGGAGCCACACTCTGACCTTCCCTGGTCCTTCCGAGCAGCTGAGGCAGGAAGATCAAGAGTTCAAAGCCAGCCTCAGCAACTTAGCAATGCCCTAAGCACCTCACCAGACCCTGTCTCTAAATAAAATATAAGAAAGGGCTGGGGATGTGGCTCAGTGGTTAAGCACCCCTGGGTTCAATTCCTGGTACCAAGAAAAATAAAAATAAAAATAAAAATGAGGAGCATTTCTTCTATGGAAGCCAACAGAACCAACCAAAGGGACATGAACCCTGGGGGGACGTGGTGCCATGTTGAAGGGCTTGACTCTCAGAGGCGCCCTCCTCTCTGGCTGTCTGTTTTCTGTATAAAGGGAGTGTTTCCAATGTGTAGTTCTGTGGCCCCACTTCGCTGTCCACCACACTGGTCTCCCACACTCAGGAGAACTCCAATGCTTGAGCTAGCGCTTGGGCAGCTTGTACCCAGCAGAGCTGAGGGGTCAGCACCCAAGGGTGTAAAACCCTCCCCAAAGCAGAGTCATCTCCAACCTGAGCCGGGCTGGGCAGTCTGGCCCCAGCCTTCTTCCCCCACCCACTGCAGATCGTAAGCCCCAGGCCAAATGGGACTGTGGACTCCAGGCCCTGTGGGTTTCGCAGGTGCACGTCTAAACTGCCCCCTGGAGCCACCAGTCCTGTCCCCCACCCATGTCATGAGCTCCTCATCCGTGTCCCACTCGGCAGCCTTGCGGGCTGTCTCGTACCGTCTGGTGTCTTTCTCTGACTCTCCGGGGAGAAGGGCAATGGGGGCCTGACTGCCTGACAGCCTGCTGGTGGGCTGGCAGAGACGCCAAAGAACCTCTTCACCTGCTCAGCGGGCCTCCACTCCTGGGGACAATGACATCTGTAACTGTCACACATTGGGAACAAGGGAACAGATGTGCTTCTGCTTCTGCCTCACCCTCAGCAAGGGCAGCCCCAGGCCCAGGTCCCTGGCTGGACAGAGGCAGCCATGCTCTGGCTGGTCCAGGGTCTCCTCACCAGGTGGGATGGGTAGGGGCCTGAGAGGGACACAGGTGGACAGGCTCTGGGCAGACTCTCCCTGAAGGCAGGGGAGGTGTGAAATGAAGATGGCAGCAAAGCAAACACTCAGAAAATGAGGGATGAGAGAGAAACACAGGGCAGAAGCCTGACTCTGACTTGTTCCTTCTCCTGAGAGGGACATTGTCAACACAGGGCATGTGGCAATAATGTCCAGCCAGCTGGGGTTTGACTCTTAAGAGCAAACAGAGAGGGAGCTCCCTGTGGCTCCGGGGGGACTAGGACATGCCCACCCTCCAGAGCTGGTGCCCACTTTCCACCCAGGAAGGTCAGAGCCTGTCGGACCACAAGACACACGCCCTGCTGTCCAGGAAGCCATGATGAACCTGTCCACCCCAGGCCTGGGGACTCCACATGTGTCCCTTCAGCAAGCAGCAGGCTTGGCACAGGGCAGGGTGTGGCCATTAGGCCTGTGCTCAGGACTCCAAGGGCCAATGAGGAAATGTGAGCATCCTGATCAGAACACACAGGAGGACCTACTGGATCCTGGAGCTGACCCCAAGTGCAGAAATGGAGCAGAAAGTAGGTCTGTCCTGCTCACGATCAGGACAGCAGCCTTTGCCAACACACGGCAGTTCCTGTTCTCTTTATTGAACGTTGTTCAGTAATGGCTAGGTGCAGAAATCGTTCATCAGGAGAGTGACTTTGATTTCCCACGGTGGGCATGTGGGTGTGTGGGTGCTGACCTCAGCTGGACAGCCACCTCTCCTCTGACTGGATGACATCCTGCCTGTTTTGGTCACCATCCTCACAGCACTAGGAACTAGGAGCTATGGTATATTTGGGGCACCATCCTAAGTGTTTTAAATATTTCATCTCATTTAATTTATTCACTAATCCTCTGGCAAATCTGGTCACTCAGGACACTGGAAACACTGCTAGTGGTGTAAGCCGATGGGGACGTGGTACTGGGAACTACCTGCTGTCAGGGCTGAAAAGAAAAATGGAGAAAGGCCACCGCAAATTTTCAGGTTCCCCCTCGTGGCTTAGAGATTCCGGAACTCACTGCTTCTGCCCATACTAGGAGACCGCAGGAGACTGTAGCAGTGGTCAGAGATGACCTTCAGCAGAGAGTTGGGATGCAGGAAGAGCACCTGGGGCCACCCAGGGCCTCATGTACCTGGGGGCACTGTTTGGATCCTACTGCCCACCCCCAGGGAAGTAATGTGGTTCAGCCACCCGGTCCAGCACTCTCGTGAGAGCACACTGTTCCTCCAGGAGTCAGAGCCTGGGAGTGGAGCGATACGGGAAAGATATTGTAAGGGACTGGGATGAGGGCAAGGGACAGATACCATCAGTCACAGTCTTGCTCCCATTTATGGCTGATTATGGAAGAAACTGCCCAGAAGCCAACGGCAGAGCCCTGGCATGGACCCAGGCCGGCCTGACTAGAAGTGCACCACACCCCCCCNTCTCCCATCACAGAAGGAAACAGATTGGGCAGGAAATAGGAGAGACTCAAAAGGGCCCACATCTCCTGGTTGGTTCCCGTCCCCGCCCCATGCAGTGTCCCCGGCTGCAGTTGACCTGGTCATTTCCAGAGAGTACATGTGCCTTCCAGAAACCAAGTCTGAAACTATGAAAAGATTTTTAAAAACTGGCTCTGAAGTCAATTTCAAAAGGGAGCTTCAAAAACGTTTTGCAGTGCGTCCCTGGGGAGGCCTGGCTCCAGGTCAGAGGCTCCAAGTGGTGGGACTTGCAGAGGCTCCGTTTCTGCTCAAATGTAGCATAAACCACTCCTGCACCTCCACAGGTCCAAGCTCGACACAGGTCCTGTCCAGCCCTGGTGTGAGGTGGGTCTTGCTCATGGGAGGCTCTGAAGTCCTAGAGCCGGGGGCAATACGCAGAGTCTGGTGGGATAAATATTCAGAAAAAGGAAAAAACCCATGACAGTAACTTTTGAAGAAGGAATAACAGGAGAAGGAGACAAACCATTCAGAGAACAAGCATAATAATCGCAAATTTGAGAAGTAAAATGCATTTTCACAGGGACACACAGGAAAAAGAAACATGTGAGCCAGGACAAGGTTAGAAGGAGAGATTCCTCTTACACTGGAAAAACATACTTCGGGGGCTGAAAATAAGTTTCTTCAGACCCACTTGGATATCAGTAACCTAATCAGTGTCAAATATAACTATATTCCAAACCTGAATCAGGGGGAAATATAGCTAAACAGGCTCCCATCTGCAAAACCCAATAATTCACACACTGTATGCTCAAAGTCCCAGCTGCAACTGTCCGTGTAAACCCTGACATGCTCTTGGACAGGAAGAGCTGTTGTCTCTGGGATCTGGGTGGAGACCACTGTGAGGGTCAGCTCGCTGTTGCTGGAACG
Source organism: Marmota marmota marmota (assembly GCF_001458135.2). NCBI lineage: Eukaryota > Metazoa > Chordata > Mammalia > Rodentia > Sciuridae > Marmota > Marmota marmota. The sequence goes on from NW_025999927.1 coordinate 1,716,022, forward strand.
AACACCTGAGATACTCACAGAGAGAAAAGCCTCACCTGGCTTGCAGTCTTGGGGCTCAGTCCATGGCTGATGGCCCCATTGCTCTGGGATTTGGAGGCTTATCACAGCGGGAACACACGGGAAGCAAAAACGCCCACCTCGTGACCAGGGATCAAGAGAGGAGAAAGGGTCCCAGGTCCAACCAGTCCTTCTGGAGGGCCGGTCACAGAGAGGACCTGCCCCCAATGACCCCTGCCAGGTTCCATCTCTTCAAGGTTCTACCAACACCGGCTTTTGGGGACCTCCCCAGTCCCAACTACAGCAGTCGCCTCCGGACATGTGGCTGCCCAGCTGTGGCCATGGCAACATCGTGGTATGGAGGACACGTCTTCCTTACTGTCCCTTCATATGTCCGTCATGTCCTGTGACTCTGCCTGTGTGTGTGTGTGTGAGCTGGAGTTAGGGATATAACCAGAGGGAGGGACAGTAGGGGGATGTCACCCTGGATGCTAAGTGTAGCTATAAGGAGCCCAAGGGAGAAGAAAAGCAGGAAGCTACACTTTTTGGTGGGGTGCCTAGGTGGTCTGCCCCTGCATTAGCGAGAGCCACTCTCCTCTATCTTAAAGGTACCACCCACCCTTGAAAAATTCCACGGCCCTCCCCCCCCCCCC
>NW_025999927.1:1717406-1795563 GCF_001458135.2 Marmota marmota marmota
CCCCAGGGGATGCTGCTCCCTCCTCTGGAGTAATAATCCCCTCTGCTCTCGATTTCTGAATCCAGTGATGATGCCCCAGGGGAGGTCCAGCATGCAATCAGGAATGCAGGGCCTTCCTCAGGCTGGGTGTGGTCCCTCTGCCCCCATGGGGTCTCTGCAGGGAGGTTGCTTGGACTACCTCACTCTTCCTGGGACCTCCAGTGGATGTGTGCAGGACCTACCTGCAGGCTTGCCCCTCTGAGTCCAGGTGAAAGACAAGGTAAAGAAGGTCCCTGCCTGCAACATGGGCATCTCCTGCCTCACCCAGGTCCTGCCAGGGCTCTCCAGGTCCTTAAGAAGCAGTGTCCAGCATGGTGCCCAACATCAGAGCCATCCACCTCGGCGGCCAACCGTGGGCCACACATAGGTCTGGAAGTGGCCCCGGGGCAGATGGATCCTGGCAGGATTAGTCACTGAAGGTTCAGGCCTGATTAGCCGCTGATCTTGGTGGATTGAAGTGACCAGCTTGTGTCCCCTGTGGTATGAGTCAGGGTTTTTTTCCTCTCCAGTTACACTTCACAAAATGTACAGGAGAAAATTGAGCCCATACCTGTACCAGGAAGGCTGCAGGCAGGAAGGAGAGCAGACCCTCTGTCCCTCTGATGGACGTGCTCTCTGATGGCTCTGCAACAGCTCTACCTTAGTTTGCAACTAACAGCAAGTCTTCAGTGGATAAGATGAGGAATAAGGAAGCTAGGGATCCACGTGCCTCACTGCGGTTAGCACAGTAGCATTGGAGGGGGTTGTGCATCCCAGGGAACAGAGCCATGTCCCACAGGGAGGTCCCGAGGGTCAGACAGGAGCTGTAACACCAGCCCCCAGGTGAGGGCTCTCAGCTTTACCAACACGTGGGCTCCTGTGATAGCCAGGCGCGTGTGACATAGAAACAAGACGTGCCTTTGTGTTTCAGGGACCCGTGAGCTGGGCCCCTTCCTCCAGACGCCTCGGATGGACGGAACACGGAGCCGCGCTGAGAACTTCTCCTTGTGCTTTGTTCATCTCTTAGTTATGTGTGAACAGTGTCCACGTGGATGGGGCTGTGTCTGGAGCTCAGTCCAGGCGCTCTGTGACAGCCCCACCTCGTCATTGCAAGCATCAGGAGGCAGTTTCATGCCACACTGAAATTTAAAAAAAATGGTTGAAATAACTTCTCCACAGGGTCAAAGATGTCTTTTGTGTTCAACCTTCAATCCCAGCTCCTAAAACAGTGTCTGGCAGGTAGACCTTCCACCAGGCTTGTGGGAAGGAAGTGTGCTTTGTTCGTGGCCATCTGCGTCCACTTAGATGCCAGGGCCAGCTAGAAATCCCCTCAGGAATCCCGGGAGGCTAGAAACCCCAAGCCGCAAATCATTTCCATGTGTCGTGATATTTTTACGTGTAACACTCTGAACTTGATGGAACTGACGTAAGGGCATGCATACAGCCTGTGGGTGGCGTCCATGTCCGCGGGGGACTTTGTGGGTAGTGGTGAGCACATTTTTTTCATATTTTAGATATTTTCTAAAGTGGCGGTGTGTCCTGGCGCATCCTCTGATGAGAGATGATAAATGGCCCTCTAGTGGTGTGGGGAGCTGACAGAGGCAGGAGGGACCCCGGGAGCTGAGACAGGCCGGCAGTCCTTGTGGACATGACAGTCCCACAGTCCTAGCCACCCAGTGCTGACGGGCAGCCTCGTGGGATCACTGCTGGCTGCTTTTCCTGCTGCATGGACCTTTGGTCCCAGCCCTGATCAGCTGGCCACCCTGTGTGCCCAGCTGGCTGCCCTCAGGTTGGTGCAGACACCACTTAGAGGCGAGTGCCCAAGTGCCGGGTCCAGATGGCACCAAATTAGCCCCTCAAGATTCCCATTGACCAGGAGAATGCTTACACAGCAGAAAATGAAGAGGTCCCTGGAGGATTTAAACAATCCAGGAGAAGCTGGAGGAAGAGGCCTGTGGGGGGCAGGGAGAGGAGCCCTGGACCCCCGGCTCAGCCATTCTGCCTCCCGCTGGCCCCTCACAGGAAGCCAATGGGTTATTAGTAGGGTGGTAAATGGTGACTGCACCTGGATGGCTGAGACCCGGTCCCCTGTCTCCCACACAAGCTGAAGGGACTTGTCCACCTGAGAGCTAGCCCTGGGCCAGGCAGTGTGTCATTCATTCACAGGCGCAGGTAGAGGTGGAAGGGGCTCCGGTTCCTGTACCACAGACAAGGACACGAGGGTCTGAGAAGTTGAGGTGCTGTTTGAAACTGTCCAAGTGGCCCACCTGGTGGGTGGCAGTCTTGAGCCCAGCGCCCAGGGTGGCCAGGTTCAGTGGTATGCTCACCCTCAGTGCTGGATGGCCTCTGTGTCACTGGAGACCACCTCTGACCTCCGGTCTCTCTTTCCTAGACTGGCACCCTTGCATCTGCTGCCTCCTACTGACTGGGGACCCAGCCCCTCCCAGCCCTGGTCTTTCCCATCCCAGTCTGCCAGGGATCTGGTGTCCATCACGTCCTCCTTGTCCCCACCAGAGCTGTGATGGTCACTTCCTCTGTTCTCTCAGGACAGCAACTTAGCTGGGTTGGGAGAGGCCCCAGTGGCTGATCTGAAATGAGGATTTGAGTGCAAGTTTGCTCCAGGTGACCTGGGGGGCTGGGGCTGGGGAGCGGGACAGAGGGAAAGGAATCCAGGCAAAGGCATGCAGAGAGTGGGTGACGGGGGAGCCCAGCGGCCGGTGGGCCCTGGGAGAGCTCAGGGCACCTCAGAGCACTGACCTCTGTGGAGGGGGCGGGACATCGGGGACACTGGCCTCCCTGCTCTCCTACGGCCTGAGAGTGCAGATGAGGAAGGTGATGGGCAGGTGTAAGCGGGAGGCTGAGGGGCACCAGGCTCCCTCCCAGCCCGTGCAGAGCCCTCGTCTGTCAGGCCTCCCTCCTGAGAGCCCTCCCAGGCTGCCCTCCAGCAGCAGTTTCCAGAGGGGACCTACCTGGCATCCTGCCACCTGCTCTTAGTCTAACCTCCAAGGTTCTGTGGTCACATAACCTGTGTCGCCCTCAGTGACCCGTGACCAAGGGCGGCCATGCTGTGAGCCTGCCTGGCTGCCTCAGCCTGCTTGGGAACTTCCCTGCGGGCTGCAGTTCAGCCGAGCCTGGAGGGTCCTTGTCAAGGCACTGCCATTGCCGGTTCCCACGTCACTGTCACCATGACCTGAGTTAGGGCTTCCTGTGGATTCATTCAACCCCTGTCTCCGGCGTCGAGGTTCCCCACTCCAGCCTGTTAAGGTTCCCAGTGTGATTCTGTCACCCAGGAGATGAGCCATCCCCCTGGCCACTGGCAGCAGAAGTGTGACCCCCTGTGGGTCCATGTTTACAGGGTGAACACTCTTTAGTGGGAGAGGGCTCTTGAGGACCAAGCCCCTGGCGGGGGAGCCCCTTCCTGTGGCGTGTGACCAGTGTTCTCGGAGGGCAAGTCCTGCCACCTGGACTCATGGGGTGTGGGGCGTGGGGATGTGTCAGGCTACTGCTGGGTGGCTGCCCTGGGGACCAGAGCCCGCTCCTTCCCACAGGATTGCTCGTTGCCCTGGGTGGGGGGGTCAGCTCTCTTCCTATTGTGCTCCCACTGCAAGGTAGGCAGGGCCCCTCCCTGGAGGCCATCAGAGCCGCAGGTTCCCCACTGAGGGATGGGGTGGCCCAGACCCAGGGATGCCTTCTGCTGTTGCAGTTTCTGAAGCAGAAGGGGGAGAGTCCGAGGTGGGGGCAGCTCAGGGCTTCGCCTTCCCTGTTCCTGCCTGGGACCCTCCAAAGTGCAGCTCCATCCTCAGCAGCACGGCAGGGATGGGAGAGGGGACGGGGGGGATCAGAGCCATCCCTGGGTCTGGGGGCCTTGTCAGGAAGCCTTGCCCCTTTCTCAGGTGCTTGTGGGGGACCCGCACCTTGGGGTCCAGCCAGTGGAATGATGGTGCTCACTGCAGGGCATGGCTTGTGGGGAGCATCGGAAAGTGCTTTGGAGATGCCCGAGTTTCAGAGAACGCTCGGGCGGTCCTGGGGGAAGCCTCCCTCCCCCAAGCCCCCCACATGCACTTGTTACACCACTTCGCATCTGCTGAGCCACCCAGGGGATGCGGCCTGGTTACCACGAATCAACCACATCAGCGGGAGGACAAGGAAGAGCTGGAGCCCAGGTGCATCTCTGTGCGTGTCCCTGGAGCTTCTCTTAAGGTCCATCTGCCCACCTGTGCAGCTCCAGCGGGCCAAGGGATGGACAAGAGCCCTCTCCTCTGACCGGCCCATCCCTGCTTCCCACACTCCCTCAGGCGGCCTGTTAGCTGAGCCCCTTCGCCTCCACAAAGCACCATGCTGGGTGTGGAACCTCTCTGCCTTCCTGCTTCCTGCTCCCAGAGCATGTCTGCCTCAAGCCTGCTCTTACGGCCCCTTGGAAAGTCCAGGAGAGAGCAGAGGAGGCCTTCTTGGTCCCATTTCAGGCAGGCCGTGGCGCCCCGTCTCCCTGCACAGGGCCAGCTCCACTTTTATGACACAGCCTTGAAAATCAACAGCTGGGCTGTCACTCCCACTGTGCCTTTGTCAGCAAAGCACTCACCATTAAGTAGGTCTGGACGCACAGTAGGGCACAGTAGGGCACAGGGAGTGAAGGGGAAGGGCAGAGTGACAAAGCTGTCCTGCTCCAGCCACAGGATGGACGTGCAGGGACACGTGCGACCTCCCCAGAGAACCTGGCAGTGAGGGGCAAACCTGCAGTGTCACTTTGCACACTAGCCTCCCCCGGTGACCTGTGTGTTCAGACCCCAGCAAGTTAAAGGAATTCAAATGGCAGAATCTGAAACAGTACAAAACAACCAAATCCTAGGAATGCATCTACTTAAAGAGATGTGGGAATTTTGCCCTGAAATAAAACTACCTTTACTGAGAACGACTGAGGGGGACGTGCCTGGTGGGAGGGCATCCTCCTTGCATGAGCTGGACCCTTGTATCTCATTGATCTGTCCTCATCTCCCCTGGCTCATCACAGCTGGACACGAGGGTGGGCTGCTGCTGTATAATCGCACATGCCCACAACAGAACCCCAAGTAGCCGGCCCTTCTCCTGCATTTCCCTCTCCCTCCCCCTCCCTCCCGCCCATTTCCTCTCTTCTGCTCCTCTTCCTTTGAATTCATGAGACCCTTCCCCGTTCCTTTTTCTTTTTCCTCTCGAGCTTCAACATATGAGAGGAAACGCAGGACCCTGACCTTCTGAGTCTGGCTTATTTCACTTAACCCCATGGCCTCAAGTCCCATTCCTTTCCTGCCAATGACATGATTGCCTTCTTCTTCACGGCTGATAAGACACCATGTGTGTCTGCACTAGGTTTTCTTTATCCATTACCTGCTGATGGACACCAAGGCTGGGACCCTCGTTATTTCAAAGATGCAACTTCTCTCTCAACTTATCTATAGATTGGATGGAATCATACTAAAAACCAAGCAAGTTTTAAAAATTGAAATTTAAAAGGGATTCTCAGTAGGGCCTAGTGGCACCCCCTGTAATCCCAGTGACTTGGGAGGCAGAGGCAATAGGATCCGAGGTTCAAGGCCAGCCTCAGCAACTTAGTGAGGCCCTGTCTCAAAACAAAATAAAAATTAGAAAAAGGACGTGGGATGTGGCTCAGTGGCTAAGCACTCCTGGGTTCAGTCCCCAGTATCTATCAATCAATCAATCGATCGATCGAATTCTCAGAGTTTTGTGACAAGGAAAAGAGTGAGAAGACCAAAGTATCGTGAAGCACTGGCAGCATTGGGCACCAGCATTTGCACAGGTGGCTGCAGGGAGCACAGGCGTGCTGGGCACAGATAGCACACGGACCAAGAGGCCACAGGGACAGTGAGACAAGCCTGCGCCTTGGGTGTGTGGTCACTGGGTCACTCGAGTCACAGCCAGGCTGCTCCTGCAGGATGGGGAGGGTGATCTCATGGGTGGTCTCATGGCTGGCTAATGGGTAGCACACCTCGTGTCCCACAGAAGACAAGCTGCCTGTGGATCGCAGCTGTCAGTGTGCAGGTGAGACAGGAACTTCCGAGGACACAGGAGAGGCCACCGCCCAGAGAGGCAGAGGTTCCCAGGGAATTACAGCACCACGCACACATGGCACAAAGGACTGGCCAATGGGTTTTGTTAAAATGCAGATGCCCTGCTGACAGGAAGGCACCTGGGAGAACAGGAACAAGCCCCCTGAGCCAAGAGTCGTGTTCAGGAGTGTCTTTAAGACCCTAAGTGTCACTAAGTGTCATTAAGGGAAGCAGACAACTCAACTCAAAAATGGGCCCAAACCTTTAATGGGTACTTTCATAAAAGAGGAACCACAGCTCAGCATCACAGTCAGCCCAGGGAACAGAAAATGAGATCACAGTGAGGCACCGACACACCCCAGCCCTGTGTGGGAGCAGCAGGATCAGAACGTGGAACAGGGTGGACTCTAGACTCTGCTCGGGACATCTATGTACACTCATTCGTTCTGAACCAACAACCCCTCCACGGTGTAATGCATACATGTATGCACCAAAAGGCACGTGCAATATTGTTACTACCAGCAATATTTAAAATAGATGAAAACTGCAAATAGCAGAAAGAATACTATACAGCTGGATATATAGATATATGGATAGCTGTGATGCACAAGAAGGAGAGGAGTTTCCAAACAGTGTTGACTGAAGCATCACAAAGCGGCCTACACCAGGCAAAGCTTGACAGTAGTGCAAACCAATATGTGAACAGGAGCTGGGACGTAGGTTACTTTTGCACTCAGGAGGATTTGTATACCATTCTGTATAAGTTTCCTACTTCAATTAAAGTTAGAATCTTGTTTAAAAATAAGCTTTTCCTTGGCAAAATCTGCCTCTTGTTTCATCTTTGAATCAGTGAGCAATCAGCTCAAGCTCATCATAATTGAACAAATTAAGAATCCTCAGTCTCTTCTCTGGCAAGGCTTTTTAAATTGCTTCTGTGCCTATTTGTTAATCTCAAACATTTTATTTATATTTGATACTATGCTCCTCATGGTTGAATTTTTGTGTCAAAACTGTACTAATGTGTGGTGTAATAAGAATCTAAACTGAATTTGTTCCCCAACTGCTTGCTTATTATCTCAAGAAAATTAACTAATAGGCTTCCTCCTCTCAAAAGTTGTATATGAAGGATGGAACACTATGTTCCAGGAGTCTCTGGATATTCGTGTACCTGTACACTTTAATTAGCATTGCATCACAATATATTTGCTACTTATTATCCTATCATTAAAATCTGTCTCACAGAATTGTTCAGTATTTTTTCCTATTATTATTCTGATAAAATTCAAAATTACTTGAATTTTATTAACCCAAGAAGAGAAGAAAATTCTATTGACAACTATTTTGTCATTTAGAGAGTATTGTTATTGCTATAACACCAAGTCTTCTCACGCCCAAATGTCTTTAAAAATTGCTGATAACTCTGCCACTCTCTTGACATACTAGAAAAGGAATTGGGACATCTAACTTTAGTCCTTGCTCTTCAACAACATAATTGTGCAACTCTGACCTATTTTACATAAGGGATGTTGCATTTCTTCTTTGGTGACTTGGTTTTTGTTAGGTGCAGGACAGGCTGAGTAAGCTGTCTGCATGGCATGCCAAACAAAGTTAGCAGCAGGATGACCTGGCCACTCAAACCCTCTGTCTGGTTCTTTATCACCTGTTTGCTTCAAGCCCAAATGCCCAAGCCCTCGCTCAACGCTGAGCGTTTTGCCCCCCTGCTCAAGGCTGAACACTCAGCCCGCCGCTCAAGGCCGAACACTTAACCCCCTTGTATGCCAACAAGGCAGCTTGCAGACCCAGAGACCCTGTTAGATTTGGGCTATAAAAACTCCTTCCTGCCGGGCCCCTCTCTCTTGCTCTCTCTTGCTATCTCTCTTGCTCTCTCTCTTGCTCTCTCTTGCTATCTCTCTTGCTCTCTCTCTCTCTCTCTCTCTCTTCTCTTTCTCTCTTTTCTCCTCTGTTGCACTGCTGCAGTAAAGATCTCTTGGTTGCTCTGAGTGTTGTGGTCACTTTTCTTTCAGTTTTCCATATCTATTCATTTTTCTATCAAAGAATCCATTTTAATTAATTTGTAACATCATCTATATTAATTGTCTCTTAAATGCTTGCAAATTTTCTTAGTTTGCAATTTGCCTTTTAATTTGATAAATCGTTATTTTGTTGTTTCTTTTTGTGGAGGGGTCTTTCTTTTGGTAGCGTATTATTTTATTGGGGTTTCATTCACACATTGTGACATACACAAGCTCCAGAGGTTCCTGATGAGCCCCTCGGTCCCCCACATCCCACACCCCAAGGGATATAGAGTATTTCCCTTGTCTGAGGACCACCCTGTGATCCACCCACAAGAAGCAGCCCTGCCCTGCTGGTGGGTTCTGCCTGTCCTGCGAGGTCGCGCGCGTGGGCAATCTGATGTTGTTGGTTCTCATTTTTGGTGGGTTCTGTGTTAGCAAATTTGGTCTCAAGAAGCATCTGTTACCCCAGGTGGTGTGAGCCTCGGGGAGCCTTTGGCCATCATGGACACGAGCAGAGCAGTAAAGGCTGGAGTGGCCGGAGCACGGCTCACAAGCAGCACTCTGCCTTCCAGCCTCAGCTCCAGGCTGTAAGCAAGCGTCCTTGCGGAGATTTTTAAGCTGAACTGAACTTCTTCAACAGGTGTAGGAGCACTCAGAATCCCTACTTTATAAGGCGTGGCTTGGGGAGATCAATCTTTCATATTGATTTGATTGTCCTAGTTGTTTATGACTTCTGTGGGATCTGTAGTGATGTCTTACGTCGTCCTGTTATCCAGGACCCTTATTTTATCTCCCTTTTCTTCTTGTCCTTTCTGGTTGGAGATGATCAATGTCTCCATTTTAATTAGAGAACAAACTTTTCTCCATTGGCTCTGTGTTCTCTCTTTCACTGATTTCTTCTTTTTAGATTTTTCCCTTGCTTTGATTTAATTTCTCCTTCTTGCCTCTAACAATTAATCTTAGAACTTTGGTTTTAAGCCCTTCTTCTTTTCTAATAAACACTTTTAGAGCTACAAATTTCCATCCCTGCTCCCGCAGCACCACCCTGGTCTCGCAGGGGTCCCCACGAGTGCTTCTACAGGGAGCTCCTGCCTGCTGCCAAGGGCCTAGCATGTCTTCCTGTGTGCAGGGCAGGTGGCTGTTCATTCCACGGTCACATGTAGGGTTCTTCCCCGGTGCTCTGGACCCCAAATGGCTGCTCCTGCTAGAACCCGCAGTTTCCTGCACTGCCCAGGAGAATGCAGCATTTAGCTGGAGCTTCCAGTTCCTTCTGTTCTCCCCGCTGTAAATTCCAGCAGCTTCAGTCCCCCAACCACACCTTTCCTCTGGGCGAGGTGAAGTGGCAGGGCCTGGGGCTTTCTCTGCATCTCCACCATAGAAGGGGCTCCCAAGAGGAGCTGGGTTGCCGGGGGCTCCTTTTCTCCCTCTTGTCAGATGTCACAATTAGGCTCCCTGGTATGCGATGTCTGAAAGTGGTCTTTACATCTTTCAGTTATACATTTATAGATGACAGAAGGGATAACCTCACATTAATTGCTAATCATGCCTTATGATGTGGTCATTTTAGAAAACTGTTGTAATGTCTTTCAAAAGCTATAAGAAAATGCCTTCCCCCACAAAAAGACTATTGTTTCTTAGAATTTATCTTAGTTAAATCATCTGAATGTAGACAAATATGCATGCGTCAAGATGTTATATTAGCAAATAAGCATTAGGAGTAACAAGTCACAAAGAGACAGGAGTGGTTACATCAGTCATGGCTAACTAGCTTAACGGAATATCATACAGTCATTACAAAGCAGGACTCTAAGACCTTTAAAACCACATGAGCAATGTTAATATGATGTCGAATAAAAAATAATATTAAATTTTGTGTACACTTTTGACTAGGGTTTTAACAACTCTGAATGCCAAAAAAAAAAAAAAAAAAAAAAANAACTGCTGTTGGCTGCACCCTGAGTCACCACTGGGAACAGCAGTTAGGAAGGACAGGATCCCAGGGTCTACTGGAAAGTGAGGCCCTGAGCTTGCAGAGCCATTGGTGTTTGATGGAGAAGGAGACCCAGGCGCGTGTCCCCAAATGCATGCACATCAAAGTCACTGTACTGACATGGCTGGAGTAGGAGTGGTTCTCCTGTCTGTTTAGTAAGGTGAAAGGATGTCTTCTGCACCCATAGGTTGCAGAGGGTAAGACGGATCTAGTCAACACCTGGTTTCAACGCTGAGGAGAACGTGGAAAGCAGGTTCTGGACACCCAGAAACAGCCAGGAGAGCAAACAGTAAGACACATTCCAGGACAGGTGAGCAAGGGTGTCACGTGGCCAGGGAGGCTTGGGATGTGCAGTCTGGACAGCAGCCGGCTCAGCAGGCAGCAGTGCACCTGCCCATGGAGCTGCTTCCTTGATGACCTGTCCATGCAGACACTTTCTCCTTACTCAGGACTCCAAGTGGGGGACAGAGGAAGGGAAGCTCCTGGGCAGGGGGGCGCCAGCCCTAGGCAGTATGTGAAGAGTGGGCTTGGAGGAGAGTGCTGGGGGGGACCTTGCGCCAGATGGGCTGGAGGGGCCGTCTGAGGGCCGCGTGACTGGGCAGTGTTGGCAAGGCTGGTCCAGTGGGCGGCTTACCTACATCCCGCACTGCTGCACGCGCCTGGGTCTCCTTCTCCATCAAACACCAATGGCTCTGCAAGCTCAGGGCCTCACTTTCCAGTAGACCCTGGGATCCTGTCCTTCCTAACTGCTGTTCCCAGTGGTGACTCAGGGTGCAGCCAACAGCAGTTTGTGAACTCTGGGTGGATGAAAGGGTTCCAGAAGCCACTGAGAGGGCTCAGTAGAGACCCCACCAAGGCTCCTCCAGCCCCAGATGCACAGCATTGCCTCGTAGGGGGTGAAGATAGGGTGCAGCCCATGTTCATGGTGGAGCTAAGTGCATTTTGCTGGAAGGAAGTGCCCTTTCTCCTGTGTCAGAGGACGCTCATGGCCAAACTGTCTGTACTCGCTCAACTCAGATGGGCAGAAGTGCTGGGGATGGGATGGTCCTCTGCACTCTGCCCATGGGGCTCCCCTATGCTGATCTCAGTTCTTCCTGGCCTTATGCATTACTCCACCAGGGTGGTCACTCCACCAGGGTGGTCACTCCACCACTGCGGTCACTCCACCAGGGTGTGCTGGTCCAGGATCCCAGCCTCTTCTAAACACCTATTAGTGGGATAATGACCTTTCAGGTTTAAACGTTCTTTGGATTGTGGCAATATACACATAACATATTTATCGTCTTAGCCATGTTCAAGGCTGTGGGCATTAAGGATTGAGTTGACGTGCCCGCGTGTCAAGGAGGATGTAGGAAGTTCACGTCGGGGTGCAGTGAGTATCCTGAAGCCTTTTCTTGTAAGACTGAAGTCCACCCCTAACAACAACATGACCAGTCAGCATGACCAGTCTGACTAGTGATGTCTAATAAGAAACGTAGAGGAAATGACAAAAATGAAATATTTTAAGACATAAAATCAATCTTTGTAATAGAAAAGTTAAAAATACAGATAAGCAAAAAAGAAAATAATTCATAACTCTGCAGTAAATTTTGCCATTTGTATATTTGAAAACTTTCTCTGAACAAAAATGGAATCGTGCTTTTTAACCTTGTTTACAAAGCTGTGTGCCCAGAACACCTTCCCATGCCCCCACACAGTGCTCTCTAGAGTAGCTTCAGTGCCTGTGTGATCCGTGCGGGCGGCGGCCCTGAGCTGTATGGACCAGCAGCACCAAGCTGCCCTCTTTCTCTAGATTTAGAGCAATCTGATGCACGGCTTTTAAACAATCTCTCTATGTGATGCATGAATCTTCGATGCTAGGGCTCCAGGTACGGAGCAGGTGGAGAGAGGTTAGGATGTGGGGAGTCGGTGGCTTCAGGCCTCTGCTCACTTGCCTTTGAAGCCCAGGTCCCCACAGGCCTGGCCTCTCCTGTGGGTCCTGCTCAGAGCCTTGGTGATGCCCACCCAGGGGACCTGGCCCGTGAGTCGGTGTTCCCATTTCCATCACCGCCCTCGGTTCCTTCACCAGGCTTCCTTCCTACAGACTGTCCCTCTTGGGCCCTGTCCTCACCCTGCCACCACATAGAGGAACTGCTTCCTGCACAGTGTGGCCACAGTGCCAAGGCAGGGGTGCAACACTCGTGGGTGGAGTTTCTAGGAAATGTGCCAACAAGTGGCTTTTTCCTCCCTTGTCCCTGACCCTCCATGAAGAGAGGTGACAAACTTCCCTCCTGATCTATGGGAGGGACAAGGGCTATGTGTTGACTCGTAATTTGTGGAGTGTGGATTACTGAGGGACAGAAAGCCCGGATCTGCTGGGCACTGGTTCTCAAACAATCAGGTCTGGGCTTGAGGGAGAGAAGAGAGGGCTGGAGAGGAGGGTGGCCTGCAGCACCATCGTTCTTAGGGACTGACATCTTGGGAGGTCCACTTCACCCCTGAGCTGGCCCCACACCAGCTGGCTTGTGAGCTCAGGTCAGAGTTCACACTCACCTGCCACCTGTGCGTGGTGCTCCTGGGGACATCTGGCTCCTTGGTCACAGCCCCTGCCCAGCACCTCACCTGTAACGTGGGGTCCCAGCTCCTGCCTTGCTGTTGAAGGGGCTCATCCACCATTGACTGCAGTCATGTGTGCCCGGAGTCACGAGATCTGGTGCCCAGTGTGGTCCTCACAGCGTGGCTTTGTTAGAACTCCCTGGCGCCCTGTGTGCCATAGGCTGGGCTCAACCCTGAGCCAAAGAGAAACCAGGCCAAGAGAGGCTTCTGATCATCCACAAACCTCAGTGAGTGGGGCAGATGGGGTTTCCTGGCAGCTGCCTGACTCCCGGGTCCTTGTACGTGGCCTTCCCGCTTGGTGAGATGAGGGACCTCGCATGGGTGTCAGCAAAGGAAGGGCCCACGGACTTAGCTGCCCTCTGTCTTCCAGAGTGTTCCTGGCAGTTCAGATCCAGACCTGGCTCCTGACATCAGGGCTGAGCTGGGGGTCATCTTCTGAGAAGGAGGCTCCAGGGACGCCACATCCTGCTCACCTGTCCTTAGCAGCCACCTGTATCTAAAACGCACTCCGTGCAGCCAATTTCAAGAGGTTGATTTTCTATTTGGAAACAGGGACTCCTCTGATCCAACCGGCCTGAATCTCCCCACCAACCAGCCCTGTTGATCAGGAGCTCCCCGCAGCCCTCTCCCGGCTCGTCCTGCACCTGGACACTCTTTCCACTGAGGCCACCACACAGCCCAGACTCCCCTTTCTTCTGGAGCAGCTATCTGCCTCGCTGTGGCCCCCATGCTACACAACCCCACTCCCGTCGAGGACAGCGGTAGCTGGTGGCAGGTGGCAAACTGTGAATGCAATTTTAAATTTTCTAATAACCATGTTTCAAAAAGCAAAAAGAAAGGGGGGAAAATTGATTGCAATGCTGTTTTATTCAACCCAGCACACCCTGCATATCGGCTTCACAGTAAATCTCTGGACCCAGTAAATTTCTCTCACGTGTCTAGAGCGACGGCCAGGTGCCACTTGCGGCTGCCATTCTAGAAGTGCAGGCCCCTCCTCCCTCCAGCTGCCACAAATCCCGACGTCCTCCAAGGCCCAGCGCCAGCCCTGTTTCAGGGTCCTTCCCAGATGCCCTCCGTTGGTGCTCTGCCTACTGAGGTGTCCCAGAAGATGGTGCCCCCCGCCCCCGCCGCCCCTCTGCAGCACCCCCAGGCTCCGTGCCTCTGCTCACCTGGTGCCTTCCCCACCCCTCCACCCATGGCTACCACATCCTCCAGACGCTCTTTCTTCTCTAACTTGTGCCTCTGGGCCTGGGTTTGTTTTCCTGTGGTGTCTGAGGAGCTCTGAGACTGCCCTCCTCGTCTCCCTTGGCCGTCTCTGCTTGGATGCAGCATGGGTTCCTGGGACCACCTCGTCTTTCCCTCCTGACCATTTCCTCCCTTCAGTCTTAGGCCAGGAAATGCAATGGCCTATGTGGGAAGGTCTTTTCCTCACCCGTCCTGGGTTCAGAAGATCAAGAGACAGGTTAACAAGAGGAAAGCGTTCAGTTCCTGTTTAAAGTGAGTTTCATGTGACCTCCCAGGGGTGGGGAGGAGCTGTGGGAACGAGACCCAAAGACTGGTGTTGTGTATTCTAGGGAGCCGGGCAGAGTAGCTGAAGGACCGGCCTGAGCCAGGATCCATGCTGGATCCTGGCTCAGGCTCCTTCCTGCCCCCCATGTGATGTTCTGTCCCTCTGGCTATAGGAAGGACATTTGTCACGTGAGGGTTGTTTTGGGGAGGAGAGAGGTCAGACCCAGAGGTCTGGGCTTGGTGCCTGCTTGTGGGAAGAAGGAAATTCTAGTTTCTAGGCGTGCTCAGGGAGAGAGGGGTAAGGTCAGAGGGACCATCAGCTCCGGCCATTTGCTCAGTGCTGGGCAGTGACCCCTGCACCTGGCCACACAGATTGTATCTGCTCGGTGCAGCAGGACAGCCATGCTGAGCCCCAGAGTCCTGCCCTCCTCCCCTCAGAGAGAAGTTGGAGGGAAGCTTCAGTTCTGGGCTTGGAGGCAAACATCACATTCTCAGTTTTCTTACGTTCAAAACTTGCAGGTAGAACTGTAGATTTACTCTAAAAGCAGGTAGGAAAATAGGAGGGATTTCAGAAGAGGAAATGATTAACCACAAGCAGTCACA
Organism: Marmota marmota marmota; assembly: GCF_001458135.2. Classification (NCBI taxonomy): domain Eukaryota; kingdom Metazoa; phylum Chordata; class Mammalia; order Rodentia; family Sciuridae; genus Marmota; species Marmota marmota. The sequence continues at coordinate 1,732,178 of NW_025999927.1, forward strand.
ATGACCAACGGTGGCTGGTAAGAAGCCCTAGAAGGTCTAATAATGCACGGTGGCCTCTCCCACTGCCCCCACCCAACCCCAAATCTGCTCGGGACTTGGGAGATGGACCCAGGGGTAGATCCTGGGGGGGCAGGACTCCCGACATGCTCCATAAGGCAGTGCCTGTGTCCATTGTGTGGCCGCCCCAGAGGCAGGAGCACGGCACAGCCGGCACTGGACAGCTGCTTGGGTTCCGCTGCCCGAGGAGTGGCGCTGGCTCTTCCTAGGGTGAGTTTGCACGATTATAAATTCCCATTAATCAACAGAGTCAGCTGGGGGTCCCCACTCCCCACTCCAGGGTAGGAGCCTCATGCTGAAGGCAAACGTTCAATAATAAACGTATTATTGCTTCCACTGTTTTTAAAAAATGACGGTCTTGTGGAAATGTACAGGTTTCCAGCCTCTGTTTCAGTTTCATTCACAGGCCACACTGCGTTGAGGATCAAGTTCAGTGCAGACAGCATGGTGGCATTGTTGGCCGCCGTGTTTTAGAGGACACGGTGTGGGACTGGGCTGGGAGCCACGCTGCCTCTGCGCTATCAGCGTCTGCACCTGTGCTTTGCCCCCATGTCCTGCCCCCTCCCGAGGATGTTTTCTTAAAGATTTCCCAGCAGGAGGATTTATTACTTGTCATGATTCGGGGATTATCTGTCGGCCAATCTTGCTATTTGTTCTGATACCAGAAACTAAAAAGAGCAGAGCGTTTGGCTTCAAGGCACGTGCTACATGGTAATCACCCGCCACCGTGAAGGCTGTGGGTAGACGCAGGTGCGAGTCCCACCCTAATTGAAAGGCTCCCTTTCAGGGAGCTAATGGAGAACATCAGGTATCTCCATGTCTTTTTGAGGCTGTTTCTCAGCAGATGCCTCCTGGAAGTGAGCGGATTAGTGGAATTCTCTAGTCCAATAAACTCTTATCTCCATAGAATATTCTGAGCGCAGCACAAAAACAAGCTGTCAGGTTTCATTTGAATACAAAGGGCCTTCTGAAACGGTGCCCTGTCACATAGGGTCAGATAGGACCTAAGGTCAGACACACATGGACCCCACTACCATTCCTCCAGTGGTCTGTCCCTCTCTCTCTGTCCCCTTCCCCTCCTCCATCCCTCTCTGTCCTCTTCCCCTCCTCTATTCCTTCATTTCATCCCTCCTTCCGAAGGACCCCCCTCCCAATCTTTCATTTCTTCCTGTTTTCCAACACCCTTTGTATTTCCCACCTTTTTAAAAGCCCTGGGGCAAAGCCTTAAACCACCAAGGGAGGCTGGTGAGCAGCCTCGGTGGCACTCTGATGGGTGTCTGTTTCCCCCTCCTGGCCTGGGTGGGCCTGGGTCCGCAAAACCAAAGCTGCCCCAAGAGCATGAGATCCACTCAAGTCCCAGGAGGGTCGGTGAGGAGAGGAGCCTGTGAGCCCAGTGTGGCTCCTCCGCAGGCTTTCCATGCCCGTAGGCAGGTTCCCGGAGGACCTGGGTGTCCTCGCCCTGAGTAGAGCTCTCACTGAAGGGAAGCGGAGGACGTCACACTGCTCAGACCCCAACACCACTGAGCGTCTCATCATCCACTGTCGTCCTTACAACGCTGCCCATCTCTGTGTTTGTGCTGGTCTTGATGCTTTGTCCCCTCCCCGCCAGGTCATGAAGAGTGGCTCTAGGTCCAGAGATGTAACCCCAGGAAGACCCTCACGGGGTCTCTGCTGCAGGTGTCCACTCGGCCAATGCCTATGAGCCCTGTGAGCCGGCTGTGCCAGGCCCAGGACACAGGGGTGAACTGGACTCACACAGAGGGACAGCCAGGGGAGGACCAGGGAGAACCAGCCTCTGTAAGCCAAGGAGAGGGCTCAGCAGGCAGCCCTTGACCCTGGACGCCAGCCTCCAGGATGAGAGACAACTTAGTACGGTGCTCGTTTATGGAAGCCCCAGGAAACCACTGCGTATCCCTGAGCCGCGGGCTGCTCTGGCCTGGCCACACTAAAACCACAACTTTCTCAGAAATCCTGGAGAACGAGGACCAGCTGTACTGAGTGGACAGTGGGCCCAGCTCTGCTGGTGTCCTGAGCTTAGACCCTGGTCAGAAGGCCAGTTGCCCTCTTGGAAGGGGACTGCCCCAGGCCCAAACACAGTTCTCCCGAGTTCATGAGGCTCATCCTCGGGTCCAATGAAATGGTGTGGGGGGGACAATAGTGACCAGGACACAGAGCACTGCCTCTAAGTGTGCAGGAAATGGTCTTCACTGTGGGAGGCTAAGACACACAGACAGCCATTACAGATGATAAAACAAACCTACAGGCACCATCCAAATCCACGAGCCACATCTATATTTTGAAATGTGTTGCTTTATTTTAAACTTTGTAAGTTGTTTTTGGTGGTTGGCACCCTCTCTTTGAAGTCATCTGTGCTCACCTCTCAAGCTCCCATGGGTCCATTTTTGTTGCTGTGTAGTATTCCATGATGTACCATTTGGTCATTGGTTCATGTAGCCAGTGGAGTGAATTTAACTTAAGAAGACCATCCCGCGGTCTGGGTCTCACAACACTGCTTCCAGACATGGGCCTTCTCCATCCCATGGACCTCAGCAGGGAGAATGGTGTCACTGTTCTGCTTAGGGACTTTCCCGCTTCAGTTCTTGAAAAGTGTTTGTTTTCTTGGTCTCTCCTTCTGAGGACTTCGGAACAGCTCCACATCCCTGGATCTCCTCCTACATCTCCCACTTCAGGCTGGGTCCTCCCAGAAGTGCCCAGGAGGGAGATAGGTGTTTTATTAGGGTTGTGCTCTGGGAGGGACCTGCAGGAGCAGGACAGGGATAGGCAGAGGCCAAGCACAGGGGAGCCCTCCGGGGAGGCCCCAGGGGAGGCCTGTGCCATGAAGGAGGAGAAGGGACAGCTATAAGTGCCACCAGTGTGGAGAGGACAAGTGACCCTGAATCTGTCCTGCTCCTGTGGACAGTGAGCTGGGCTCTGTATCGCCACGTGGTCAGGCGCCTACGGATACGGCTCCAAGACCACCTGCGAGATGCGGGCTGCTCTGTTGGCATTCACAGCCTCTGACTTTGGTCTCCCTGGTCTCACCAGCTCCTTGACGGGATCTTGCAGAGACATTCCACAGAAGAGCTGTGACTGGAGGAGACCAGGGAAGTGCCACCCAGCAGGAAGCTCCGCAGGGAGGCCAGCGCAGGCTTCTGTGTGCGTATGATGGTAGAGGCCAAGGCCTCGCTCAGGGCTTCAGGACCCAAAGAGCTCTTTCCGCAGCATCAGGAAGCACCAAGGGTGTGAGCATGGGGCGAGGGTGCTGGGACGGGGCTGTCCTCCTGGGGGCTATTATGTCCTCACATAGCTACCAGCGTGGGGGTGGGTTCTTTGTCTTGTGAATCCAAAGAATGGAATCCGCAGAGGCATGGTGAGAACAAAGTAACAGGATTTATTTATCAGATTAACAGAAAGCAGAACTCAGGGACAGGAGGGGTCCCAAGAGAGGGCTGCCAGAGGGTGTCCAGGGGTTAAGAGGAATCTGCACGGTCAAGGAAGCTGCCCCAAACCAGTCCTGGGCTGGGCACCCGGTGTCCACGAGCTGTTCACACGCCCTCTGGTCCAAGCAGGCCACCGTGCCTTTTGGTGGGGCCCAGGCACCAGGCGGGCCTCAGGCCTATTGGTCAGCCTTTCTGCTCACACCAGCTCCAGCCTGACCTTGGTATGGCCTGGCTGGCCTGTGCTTCCTGGAAAGACCCGAATTCCCTTTCCGCCTACTTTCTCCTGTTTCACTGTGGGGAGCTCCTGAGATTGTGGACCCTGGGGGGATCACAGGGCCGTGGGAGGTGACACTAGATGGGTGAAGCAGCCAGGGGAGGAGCACGTGACTGTCCAGCCCAGTTCTGACCAACTCTGGCAACTTTTATCAAAGTTATTTACCACAGACTCTAGCAAGACCCTCCCTTGTTACCTTGCTACTGGCTGAGTAATGTGTTCCCTGGCTTGTTAGTGCCAAGGATCGGCCTCGGCCTGGGGCAGTAGGGAGCCGCAGAGAGGCCTCTGATCCAGGGATGCCGCAGTCTGGCTGGGCACAAATCACGAGCCACTCAAGCAGGAGCAAACTTTATTTCTGAACTCCACCCGCACACTCCCCGGGAACTCTCCCTAACGCCACCCACGCGGCTTCTCTAGGAATCACCAACCAGAAATCCCTTCTCCAGCACTTCCCCAACCAATGCGAACTCTCCAGGAATCCCCGCGAGAACTCCAAAGTAGCGCGAGAACTCCAAAGTAGCCCGAAAACTCCAAAGTAGCGGGCCGAGGCGGACAGTAAAGGTCAATTGAATCAATCCAGCATCATCTTAATGGCTCACCTCTCAACCAATACCATTGGCAAAATGCCAGGGGCCATTCCGACTTGGCTGTGGTTCTCAGCACAGGGAGGCATAGCATCCTAGGGACTGTGGAATTTATGCTTTAGAAATAGGTAAAGCAACCAGTTGAGACCCAGCATTCAGTTTGGAAATAGAGTCTGGAGCCAGCAGGTGGGGCCAGGCCGTGGGGTGTTGAGGGCCCACCCAGGTGAGGGGTGCTGTATGGTGAGGGCCAGGCTGTGGGGTGCTGAGGGGCCCACCCAGGTGAGGGGTGCTGTGTGGTGAGGGGCACCCTCTGCAGCTTTCCTTCTTAAGTGACAGGGTGGAAGCCCCCTGTGCTCTCCTCTCTGAGTTCGCTGCTGCAGGCCCCCAGGTTAGGGTGACGCGTATGGGCAGCAGAGTCATGTCCTCAAGGTTGAGTCTCTAGGCATCGATGTCTTTCTCTTAGGTGCAAAATGCGGGCAATCATATTGCAAAGGAACATGCTCTATTGTTCTCAGCACAAAGAGACGAATGAATTCCCTACCCGAGGAGACCACTCAGGGGCTGCTGCTGCACCCTGGGCCAACGGGAGGCTGGCTTCCCGCTTGGTGCGAGAGGGTGCACAGACCCAGCTTCTTGGAGTTTTGCCTCCAGATTAAGATGGCAAAGTTGAAAAATGAACCGTGGGTCTGCATTTCTTCCTTCTGTTTTCCAGGTCTTAAGTTGCTATGAAGTTCTTATTGAAACACTTCAACTACCAAACTGCCATCCCCATGTCTCCAACAGGACACTTCTGACATTAGATCCATTCTGTTCCCTTTTCATATTTTGAAGACTTCGAATTCCAACACCCTCTTCTGTGTGCAGTTAAAAATGTCTACTGACTTCAAGAGAAGTCTTCATTCAGTCTGGGCCTCTGCAACAGGCTCTCCTTGTCATCAGTCTGCGCTGGTATCAGTAACCCTTATTCCTTGGAGGAAACATATAAGAGCCAAAATTAATTTGGATCCCAGATTTATACGTGAAAATCTCCCCTGGGTCTCATTGGACCCTGTGACTCCACCAACTCTGTCCAACAACAAAGAAGAAAACAGCCTCAGAGCAAGAGAGGACTTGTCCAGATCCCAGGATGGTGGCACACTCCAAATCTGGAGGAAGATGAGCTTGAGACATCCCAGGAGTCACAAGACCCGTGCCCAGACACCATGAAGGGTGGTGTAATGTGGATGAGCAGGAAACGCTGAATGGTCTTGGTTTTCTGGGGTGATAATCCTTATTCTTCTGGATTTAACCACCAGGATTTAACCACCAGACTGTTCATGTTCTGTTCGATCTGGCTTTGCAGATGTTGGCCAGTGCAGTGACCAGTGGGCGCTGAATGTCCAAGTGGCCCAGGGCTGCATGGAGGCTAGGCCACAGAGGCAGGAACCATCCTCCTCCAGCCACCAGGGTGAGGCATCCTTAAGCAACCAGGGAAGGAACCAATGGAGCGAGCTTTGTTCCCAGGCTTCTGAGAGGCCCTAGCCCTTGAGGAGCCTTTCAAGTGCAAGCACGGAGCTCAAATGATTCTGGTGCAGCCAAGGAATTACAGATCTGCAGACACATGTGCCATTCGTGAGGTGCCCCACAGCCGGCCGCTCTAGGCAAAGCCTCTATCCCTGCCCTAGCCTCAAGGTGTAAGATCCAAACAAGCCACCCACTCTCTCTCACCGGACTCCAGCTCTGTCCCTGGATAACAAGAGAAAACCGAGACAGCCCACCAATCAGGTTCTGCCTAATGACTGGCACTACTAGATGGGGCCTAGAGCAGGCCCTGGTGAGGCTCTGCCCTTCACCTGCAGGGCAAGAAGGGCTGGGGGCTCTGCCTCCACTGGGAGCTGGCTCGGCAGCCCTGTTCACCCAGCAGCAACAGCAGGAGGGCACCTGGCTGAGCTCCAGCCCAGGTTCCATCCCACCTCTGACCGCAGGCCTGGTGCACGAGGGCAGCTTCTCTCACTTGGCTTCTGCTAGTGCCAGCAAGGCGTGCAGTGCCTCTACCAGGGGTCAAGGTGAGCACAGAGGGAGGCAAATGGCGCACAGCACAGTAGACACACGCCACCCGGACTTAGATGCACAGCTGTGATCTTCCCTCCTCCCCTGGAATCAACCATGTTGTTGAGGTCCAGGTCAGCAGATGACTTAAGGTGCCATGGAGGTGGTCGGGCTATAGAGACAATGGGCTACTAGCACCTGACATTGACCTGAGGGATACGGGTCTTCCTCCTGACTGTCACCTGCATGATGTCATGGCCACAGTCTCAAATCCCCAACTTCCACTGCAATCAGGTGGAATAATCCACCTGTACCACACATGGATTGTGGATGCCTTTGTATTCAGTGGAGGGTGGTGAAGATGTGTGGAGCAGCCATGAACGAGAGTGCTTGCTGAGACCACCTACACCTGGGAGAACCTGTACACCTACATCTAGGAGCACCTGTACACCTATATCTGGGAGCACCTACACACCTACACCTTGGACCACCTACACACCTATGCCTGGGACCACCTACACACCTACACCTGGGATCATCTGCACACCTACACCTGAGACCACCCGCACATCTATACCTTGGACCACCTGCATAGCTATACCTGGACCACCTGTACACCTACATCTGGGACCACCTGAAAACCTACATGGAACCACCCACACCTACACTTGGGATCATCTGCACACCTACACCTGGGACCACCTGCACATCTACACCTGGGATCATCTGCATACCTATACCTGGACTACTCACACACCTATACCTGGACCACCCACACACCTATACCTGGGACCACTTGCATCCTATACCTGGGACCACCTGTACATTATACCTAGAATCATCTATATACTGCACCTGGGCCACCTGCACAGCTATACCTGGGATCATCTGCATACCTACCCCTGAGAGCACCTACACACTTACACCTGGGACCACCTGTACACTTATACCTGGAGTCATCTGCACACCTACACCTGGAACCACCTGCATAGCTATACCTGGGCCACAGGACCACCACCCCAAGACCAGGGTACTGATGAAGCTGGAGTGTGAGCTTGTAAAAACACCCCCTGCCTGGGCAGGGGGAGTCCTGCTCCCTGTTGGTCACTGGTGCCTAGTCTAAAGCACAGCTGCTCGATCAAGGAGACAGGTACAAAGGTCTGAATCCTTAGTTGTTGAGATCTTTTCCACCCAACAAAACTTTAGGGTGACCATGAATCACCTATCCCTAAAGCATTTTGCAGCCACAGGATTCCACAGTCTTTGGACAAAATGCTAATTCAACAGGCTGAGCCCAAAAGGCCACATAGAGGTTGGTTTGAAATTGGGATGGTCACAATAGCTCTATGGCTTTGGATTCAGGAATTATTCCTTGAAAACTTAGTTCCCTCTGTTAAATGAAGATGGCACCTAGAGAGTTATTTCTAAGTTGCTATCTGTCAAAATTAGTTAAGACTAATCTTAGACTACATTCCAGGTGGAGTCGATATACACCCCACCAGGATAGTCAGGACAATAAATACAGGCTTAGAGGCCAGAACAATCCCGAGACCTCTGTATGGAACACAGGACCTATTAAATACATCAGGTACACCAGAGAGGGGCCGAGGGGCCGCCATTAAAGATGAGTACAGGGTATGTCTGCTGGAGGGACAAGACAGTGTTGGTATAGTCTAAGTGAAAGAAAAGCACATGACAAATAACATAGTTAGTTACCTTGATGAAGCTTCTTGGCCCTGAGGCTCCAGGCCCTGAGGTGCCCCAACCACACTGTGATTTATCGTTGGGGTATCCAGTTGGGGTCCAAGTCCTTGGGCTCCCAAACAAAGAACTAAGCAAGACACAATCAAGGAGCTTTTCCTTTGAACAGGCAAAGTTCAGATTTCCTGAAGGTGCAGGTGGAGGAGGCATACAGTCAGGTGGAGCAGAGGGCTGAGCAGAGAGGAGGCTCAAGGCCCCATATCTGCAAAAATCAGTGCCTTCTCTTCCTATAAGGACCTATTGAGGACCTTACCCCATTGGCCCCCCTTCATTACCTTAGATTAGAATACTGCTCAATTTGTTCCCATTGGTTACTTTAGACAACCCATGTAGAACACTGCCCACTCTACCCCCAATGATCATTTTAAATATCAAACTTGTGATGGGAGTTGTCATGGTGATAAGCCCTCAGTGGCGGGAGTTATCATGGTAACGGGACTCATTGTAAAGAGCCCTGCTGACTGACTCCGGGTCTTGCCCTCCAGGCGCATCTTTCCTCTACCCTGCCTTTGCCATGTTGGCATCTCTGGGCTCCTGCCCAACACCACCACTGTAGCTGCCACAACACGTGACTAAGTCAGGGTCACTCCACGTGAACTGGGCTAGCACAAAATAATCACACAAAGACAGAGAAAATAGCTTTTCCTTGGGATTCTTCAGCAACAGCTCCTCTGACCCAGCTCCCTCCAGGGGAGAGAAAAAAGAGAAGGAGAACATTCTGAAGCCCCTTTTTATCCAGCGGAATACACTCGAGAAAGTTCCACCTGTCATGATGGGCAAAGATGTGACTTATGAAGTCCAGGGGGAGAAATAAAGAATGTGCACGTGCTTCTACCCTTTTCAATGCTTTATCCACTCAGATCACTCAGTACAATTTCACTCTATAGGTTCTTAATTGAGAAAACGACAATCCTTAATGCTGGGCACTGCAATGGACATAATCAATTCACAGCAAACAATTCTAGGTTAGTCCTAAGCACTGCAGACACACTTGATCATGACAGGCTCATGACAGACATTCCCTCTGCATGCTAAGCTCAAGTGTCCAATCTAAAGTCTCAAGCTCTAGGCTTTAAGTCCAGCAGATGCACACTCAGAATGAGGTGATCAGGTCAGGAACCGATTGAGGCCCCTCCTGGGGTGGAGCTGACGGCTGGTTGAGGAGAGGGTCATAGGGAGAAGTTGTGGCTCTCCCCAGGGTCAAGATGTGGCTGCAGAGTTTGAGAGCAGTCAGGAAGATGCAGAGGATCAGTGGGGGCCCGAGGGGCAGCTGAGGGAGAGTGGGCAGGTGAAGTGCTCGCAGAGGTCAGAGAGCCACGGTGTGGGGCGGGAAGGGGCAGGAAGGAGGCCACGTAGGCTGGACCCTGCGGATTTGAGGGGTTTTGCACTCTTGAGTCAGGGGCTGTTGGGATGCTCCAGGCAGAGGCATGGCAGGGTGTGAATCTGGTTTAACATCCTACATGGCAGAGAGTCAACAGGAAGCCCAGGTAGTCGGCTGCGGTCAGTGATCCAGACCAGAGATGGGGTGTCATAGAACAGGGGGAGCACAAGGGGCAGGAGAGGCAGCTAGGGTGTAATCTAGATGGTGGAGAGCAGAATCTCGTCCCTCTCTACATGGGGAAAGAGTGCACATTTGGTGTCCTAGGCCCTCGTGAGCGCCTGGTAGGAATCATGATCACTGACCCTCTGGCACCTTCGGGTTGGGGCAGATGGGCCTCTTCATCCTGGTGTGTGTGTGTGTGTGTGTGTGTGTGTGTGTGTGTGTGTGCTATTCTGCTGCAAGCACCTGAGAGCTTTATTTAATTTGCAGGCTGGAGGACATTGGGCCACTTTGGCTTGGCTACAGAGTCATGAGTGACATTCGCCAAACCTGCTGTGGGCACAACGGTTTAGAAGTAATGTCCCCGCTCGCTGAGTGCAGACACTCACTTCCCCTAGGCCACCCACAGACACGTGGGTGCTCATTATGTTCTCCCAGTGCACAGATGGGGATGGGGTGGGGGCTGGGGTTAGCAACTAGCCCCAGGTTCCAGAGGGGAGCCCTGGACCAGGTCCCCTATCCTCAGCCCCTGCCTTTCCTACAGGCCACAGCATCCTCCCCAGCCCTGGGTGGGGTGGACAACAGAAAACAGCAAGGGGCGCAGGAAGCCTGAAGAGCGCAGGGGAGACACTTTGAAGGCAGTGCTCCGGGGGTCTGAGGCAGGGATGTACCTGCCACTGTTATTGCTCTACCGTCACCAACATCAGGGGACAAGTGACCATGCTCACAGGCTGCCAAGCCCTCGCAGGCCTGGCGAAGTCTTTCCTGTCTTCCAGTGGCTCTCCATCCATGTCACATCCATGTGTAGACAGACAGCCAGCCAAACCTCGGGTCTCCCTGTGCCCCGCCCTGGCTCTTCCCTGCTTCTCCTGCCCAGCTCTGTGAAGCCTTCCAAGTTTTCCCAGTGGCCTTCCCCGTTGGCTCACTGGCTCTCCTAAGTCAGCTGGACTCCATACAGACTCTATTCCCAACTCCTGTCACCTGTCACACGATCGTGGAGTGCTGAAGGACACTCGGAATCAACGCCCTGAACCTGGAGTCACTGTCCGACCCACTCATAGCCTCTAGAAACACAAGGAAATTCCTTCAGCGTCTCCCTCTGCCCCACATGGCTGACGGGGTTCCCAGAGCTGAGTCCAGCTGAACAGAGCTCCTCAGGAAGCACTGGGTGCCCAGCCTGGATGAGACTCACCAACGCCCAGCACACACAGCGTAGTTGAGGGAACCGGAGGCCAGGGAGGAGTCTGTCTGTCCAACGTCTAGGCCATTCTCCCTACCTCCTAACAATGCTTGTGCCCCCCACTGTCACCCATAGTGCCCCTGAGCACTGAGCCTCTGAGCAGTTGGTCAGTGTGGTCCCCTGATCTTCACACACTAGAGGCCTCAGGAGGGCAAGTGCCGACCCTGGCCTGCTACGATCGCCAGTGGCATCTAAGGTCGGCCATGGACCCCGGAGGACTGGAGGACTGGAGAGGAGGGCAGTGGGAGGCCATGTGGGGACACTGAAGGGGACTGGCCTGTCCTTTCCCCTCAGGGTCATCTGTATTGGGGCCCCTGGCCCCAGCGTGGGTCAGTCCAGTGGCAGCAGAACACCATAGTCAGAGAGCCAGACGCCTGGTGGGGAGGCAGGGCTGGGCCTTGACAGCCACCCCAGGCCACGCTGGGCTGGGCAGGTGGCTGGCCAGAAAGCCAGGACTTGGTTTTTGGGCTCTGGGCTTCATAGGGGCTGAGACACTGCCCTGAGCTGTTCACTGACCCAGCAAAAGAGTGAGACTAGGGGCAGTCAGAGAAGGCCAGTGGGTGGTAAAGAGGTAACAGTGCAGCAGCACTTAGCTCTCCTTCTAGGAGTCCTGGGGACAGTCACTCAGGGGGCTGGGTAATGGTCTTACAGGGGTCCAGCTGACCATCATGCAGGGGCTGGTTGACAGTCATGCTGGGGGCCTGGTGATGGTCACTGAGGTGCCTGGTGACCATCACACGGGGGGCCTGATGGTGGTCCCACAAGGGCCTGGTGATGGTCCCACAGGGGGCCTGGTGGTGGTCACAGAGGCTGAAGAGCTGATGTCCTTAGGGCCTGACTTGCTTCTTTCTCCAGTCACAGGGGCAGTACGCCCAGTGGACCCTGCAGAAGGGAGAGCCGCACCAGCAGAAGCTCCGGGAGATGAAAGAGAGTGGACTTCCCTTCCAGGGGAAAGGTGTGAGCGCCATGCCCCAGCTGCGTGACGGGAGCCTGCAAGATGGACTCCTGAGTCCGTCCCTCCTGGCAGAGCAGGGAGGAGCATCAGCAGCTGAGGCCTGAGGCCTGAAGACACTCAGCTCCCCGACTGGCGCCTGTCATCAGGGAGATGCTCCCGTCTGAACTTTTTGAGGTGGTTGGATTTGTCTCCTGTTAGCTGAGGGAAGACGTCTTGGAACCCCCTGGCTGCAGGCTGGGCACCCTCAATGGTCATCTAGCTTACGAAGACGGAGGCTGTTTATCCAGGAAGGCTCTGGATTCCCTGTTGGTCCTCACTGTGTGGGAAGACTGGCCCATGGTGATGAGGCAGGAAGCTGTGGACGGGCTGCGAGTCCTGGGAGCATGTGGCCCTCCTGGCCGAATTTGGATCCACAACCATTAGGCACAGTGAGAGTGATGACACTGGAAGACTAGGAAGATGGCTGAGATGTTTTTTCTCTGCCCCCAAATGTACACTTATTTGATATCAGGCTAAGCATACTGAGACGCATAGCCTGTTCATCTTTTCTTTTCCCACCTCTGAAATTCTTTTCTTAAAAATCAATTTTTGCCTTGAGTTTCTGTTATGAGAACAATTCAAAGATGAAAGGCCAGAAAGTGAGCTTTTCAACCTGGCAGTAAACCCGAGGAACTCACCAACATCAAGAGAGAGGGCACTGGAGCCCGTCAGCCACGACGAGATGGTCTCAGAAGCAGATCCTGCCCAAGTTCAAATTCAACACAGACGGAGATTTTAAAAATAAAATGGCCTGGAAGAAGAAGGAGCTTAGCTGACCCAGCTCCAACACGAGACATGATCTGGCCCAAATTATAAAAATAGAGAAGTCTGTCCAAGAATAACCACAGCCTTTGCTGGGAATGACTTTCCATCTAGCTGGTCAGAAAAAAATAGAAGGTAAATCTTTTCCCAATGTCCTCAGCTGCCCATCGGAAGCCCTGGTTCTTCATGGGTCCACTCTTGAGCCACCAGTAGCATAAAGGGCCACCCATCGACCAGCCCAGGGGGACATGGTTGCCTCCAGAGGCCCAGGGTGGGTCAGGGCCCCATAATCAGGGCCATGTGAATGGGATTCCTTCTGTCTCGGCCAGCACCCAATGAGGCCACCATCTGCCCTTCTCTGGACCAGTGTCGTCTTGTCAACCAAGAGGAGGGTTATTCCATGAAGCCAGTTGCTGGGGGCATTCTCTGGGGACCCCTCCTTTTTGCTGGTTGAGCAAACACCCACCTGGCCTCTGCTCAGCCCCGTCTCCAGGGGGGCATACATGTTGACTCGCTCTCCTGGACTCCCACCCTGTCCTTGCAAAGGACCTCACAGAGCGGGTCCTCGTCACTTGTGTCCCAGGCGATGCCAAGGTGTGCAGGGACACTGTGTGTTCACTGACTCTGGTTGACTTAGAGCAGCATTGCTAGAGTCCTGTCCAGGCTGAGGGGTCTTTCCCCTCCTGAGTGGAGCCAGAGGAAAAGATATCCTAGGCTGGATCTCAAGCCCCAGATCTGAAGTGGGCCTGTCTCCTTCCCACCCCTGAGGTACTGGTGGAGCACCTGTCCCAAACCGGCAGGCCAGGCCTGGAAATCAGCCCTTGGCACTTCAAAACCAAAGGCTAGATGCTGGGGGGCTCGGTCACCTGTGTACCTTGAACACTGGTTTCACCCACAACCATTCAGGGGCTTGATGAGGAATTTTAGAGATATTTTAAGAGTTCTAATTAATTGCATAAATTACCCTTCAAGTTCATATCTTTCATTAAACCAGCTTGCCCTTGGCAAAAGAGACAGTCTCCCTCCATCTTGTGCCTGATCCCTCTGGGGATTGAGGGTGTCGCTCTGGTTGTGGTCTGAGAGGCGCTGGAAGGAGGTGGCAGTTGAGAATCAGACTGTGGGCCAGACACCCCTGGGTTCAAATCCTTCAACTGCCACATAAAAGGAAGGTATTTTTATCCTCTCTGTCTCTTTCCTTGTAAATAGTTCATTTAGCCCAGAGTCCAGCACTTTGAGAGACTGGGACAAATGGTCACGGTCATTGTATTATCTACCACTAGATTCTCTACCCCGAGGGGTCTAGGCAATCTTCTGAGCTTTTTGGACCATTGCCACTTTCTGACATAGCACGTGTCCTCTGTTGGTAGTAAAACCTGGGTTTAGCATCTTGGCTACAAGGTCAGGATTTTTTGTCTGTTTTCCTTCCACCATCTTGAATTTGACTTTGGCATTTCGCAGGGAAACAATGAAACTGGACTTAGTGTTTTATAAAAAGGTTAAAGAATAATCATTTTAAAGGATCTAATTCACACCTTACTTGGCAATGGAATTAGCTCAACTTTCAATGCACACAGCAGAGCAGATCTTGGCTTCAGATTCCAGTGGGAAGATGTTAAAGACCCGAGCACCATTTATGTGGCGAGGTCTCCCCACACAGCTTGTTCTGTTTTTTGTCATTCTGGTTACAGTGAAGTTAGGGTCTCTCTGTTGATAACATGCCTGGAAGCTCAGGAAGGGCATACAAAAGGTGAAAGCACTAACCAAGCTCACCAAGGACATCCACTAGTAATGAAGAGCACCCGGCTAGTACATTTCCCTGGCTTGGGATTGCTATTTTGAGACACTGTCACAGATTAATCCTTGTTCTGTGCCTAATCCTGACCTAAGGGAATATAGAATCAGGAGAAGAAAGGGTGGGGGTATTTGTTGTCAGATTGAGCAGCAGGTAGTGTTACCTGGTTAATCACAATCATTAAGTGGAGTCCTAAGACATCAGAAAAAGGTGTTCCCTAGAGGGACTGCACTTGTGTCCACCCAGTCTACAAAATTAATAATTTCCCATTTAGCTGACTAATGTAATATCATCTATTTAGCCCAGTGAAAATACTATCTGGTTGTATTTAGCCCTTTTAAAGTTAACAATTCAATGGCATTTTACACATTCACAGTATTGTGAAACCACCACCTCTATCCAGTTCTATACATTTCCATCCCCCCAAAGGAAACCCACCACAACAAGCAGTCTCTCCCAACTCCCTCCCCAGTGTCCAGCTACCACTGACCTGCATTCCAGCTCTTAGGGTACACCTGCTTTGCCACTGTGTGTGTCCTCTATGTGTCCAGTCCTAGTCTGTTTCAAGTGTTGTTGAAGTTCTCCATCTTCTTATTCTCTGTCTGCATGTTCTATCCATTCTTGAAAGTGGCAGAGTGAATTCTCTAGTCGTCATCATAGAACCATCTATTCTTCCCTTCAATGTCGTCAATGTTTGCTTAATGTATTCTGGGTCTCTGTTGTTAGGTGACTATATGTTAATAAATGTTAAATAATTTTAATGGATTGACCTATTAATCAATACATAATGTCCATCTTTGCCATTTGTAAGTTTCAGGTGATGTCTGTTTTGTCTAATACCAGTTTTACAGCAATTTCATAGACAAAGAAATGACAAACACCACCCCTTTGGAAAGTAATTTGACAATATCTTAAAATGTGTACAATTCCAGACCCAGGAAGCTCTAGGTCTATGAATGTATCCAAGAGAAGCCTTGGCATGACTGCCTGAGAGAGATGCGTGAGAATATTCATTGCAGAATCAGAAAAAGAGCGGGCTAAATGTGGTGTGCTTCTAAGATGATATAAATAGCTAGTCCTAAAAAACTACGCCAAATGCAAAATACCATTTATAGCATGAATACAATTATGTAAGGTTTTGAAGCATGATAATACTTATCTTGTTTATGGATCTCTGTATACGTAATGCAAAGTGTTTTTTTTTTTAGTCAGTTTTTACATTGCTGACACCAAAAGATCTGGAAGAGGAAAAGTTTATTTTGGCTCCCAGTTTAGAGGTTCAGTCCATGGTAAGTCATCTCCATAGCTCTGGGCCCAAGGTGAGGCAGAACAACATCAGGGCAGAAGGTGTGGCAGAGGAAAGCAGCTCAAGGCATGGCAACCAGGAATCAGAGACACGTTTCCAGTGGCCCATGGCCTCCAGCCACACTACACCTGCCTATAGGTAGCACCTAGTTAATCCATACCAGTGGATTAATCTACCAATTAGATGTCAGTTCTCATAATCTAATCATTTCGCCTCTGAACTTTCTTGCATTGTCTTACACATGAACTTTTGGGGGAATATCTCATATCTAAACCATAGCAGTTACTCAAAGTGGACTAGAAGGACATCTATCAAGTGATAAGAGTAAATAGTTTTAGAAAGAAGGGAGGTGACTCTCCTATGAATAGGGGACAAAGTGACATGCAGTTTTACTTATAAGTATCTCATTTTCATTAAAAAAAAAGACAAAATAAAGATGCAAATAATTTCTAATCTAGGAAGCGAAAACATTTATTTTAGGATTTCTAAAAAGATTAGTTAATAAAAAAAGGAGAGATTCCCTTCTTTTTTTAGGACATAAGGTTATGTTTATAGGCACCATGTTTTCTTTATCCATTAATGCATTGATGGACACTTAAATTGACTCCATGGTAAATATATGCACTTCTGTCAACTTAATTAATTAATTGATTATTTGAAAGTTGCTGCTTGGAAGGGTAAGTGTAGACACCTTGCTGAGGACATGCCTCTGGCTGCCCCAAAGTGCAGGTAGCCAGAAAGCTATACAGAGAAAACACACCCCGATCCCAAACCAGTCCAGAGAGACACCCTGCATCTAGGTGTGGTGGACAGGAATGAGTCAGCAGCTTGACCTTGACCCCGGCCCTGGGACCGAGTGGGTCAGTACCCTTAAGGACTGGCATAGTGCCGTGTAATTTTTTTTTGTTAGTTATACTAAATACTACGATTTTATTTTAAAAAAGAGAGAGAAAGGAGAAAAGGGGAAGTGAAGGAAAAAGTAGGAGAGAACGACTGGTTCTGTAAACGTGAAGACAGCTGTTAGGAGCCAGGGTCAAACTCATTGGGCACCTGGATCTGCTTAAACCCACCTTGAACAACAGTAACACAGAAAACAAACCCATATGAGTAAATTACAAAATAATGATTTTGGAAGCTTCTAGGACAGTTGCTGGGGAATTCAGAGCTTCCCAGGGCAGGTGGTCATGAATAAAAGTCCTGTAGCTGAGGCAGGCCCCAGCGTGGAGGGCCAACCTGCAGGCTGGTGGCACTGTCCCTAACTCTCTCCCCTGGCTCTGTGGACGCTCAGGAACCCAGAGAGGACAACAGAGACTTGCTAAAATGAAGACCTGCTAAAATGTAGAGGTTTTAAGTTTTTCTTTCAGGATTTTATTTGCAGCTCAGGAAGACATTGCATTAGGTGTGTATTTTAGATTCTTTATTCCAATAATTTGACATCTGGGATTTTGCTGACCCTGGAGACATTCTGAGTCCCAGAGACAGCAAGCCACTCACCATCCAGAACCCACACCCCAAAGCCACTCCATGGGGCTCTCCCCGCCTCCTGAGCAGCCCCCAGGGTGGCACACCCTCACCTCTTGTGAGCTGTAATAATCTGTCTTTTCAATAACAAACACTTCCTGATGTGCTGGCCCTACTCTACCTTGAATATTCTATTAATACTCTTTATTTTTAAACAACCCTAAATAAGGCAATACCCATTTAAGATGTTGCCATGGAGAAAAGTGGACATATGTGCTCCTTCCAGGGGACGGAATTGTGTCTAAGTAAGGAAACTTTCCCATCCCAGGGTAGGGAGCTTCATGACACACACCAGCAGGACCACAGAGTTGCTGCCCCCAGGTGCTGCTTTGCGACAGACTAATCCCTCCGTGGCCATCATCACCGGACACACTGGCCTTTCTGTAGCCCAAATATTCACTAACACCCAACAGTTTGGAACAAGTGCCAGCCGAAGTGTGTCTCTGAGGACCACTGGAGGGCTCTGCAGGAGCTGGGTCCAGTCTCACTGTGACTCAGGAGCCAGGCACTGCATCAGGACTGCTGGGCTACATCCCCGTCCTGCCCACTGCCCACCAGTGCCAACTCAGTTCTGCGTTGGAGGGCTGCTATCTGGTTGGTGGCACCTGGGACACTCACTGCTGGATCCATGGCAGAGGGGCTGTGCGTGTGTCCCCACGTGTGGATGGGACAGAGGGAGGAGCGGCCCGGACCCCAGGCTGTTCCTGATCTACAGACCCCTCCTGCAGCTCTGTCTCCTTTCTAGTGACTCAAGTTGGCAGCCTTAGGACACTGGTGGGCCTTAAACCGTCTTCTTAATCATTTCTGGACGTACTTTCTATCCAGGTATCTAAATAAACGTTTCCAATTTTATCTAGGAACTTCTTAATTCCCTCAGCCGTTGTCCTCCAAATATATATTATACTGTGTTCATTTCCATGAAAGAAGATTTGTCATTTTTTACAAGAAAGCTTTGTAATAAGAGATTTAAACAGTAACTAGAATATGAAACCAAACAACCCAGGAAGTCCTCCGGGAAGAAATGCGATGTAATTGGGCATCTCGGGCACGGGATCCCTGTCTGAGAAAGTCGGCGACAGGCCCGGAAGCCCTTTCCTCTGAGAACCCTTTGCAAATCAGTTTTAATAAAACAGCACAGCTAAGCAAGTGCTCTGCTTTGGAAAAATAAAGATCTACGAAAGCCAGGGTGTGGGTATGAGGATTCTAGGGGTGTCAGCAGATGAACCGACAAGGGAAAACTGTCTTGTCCAGAGAATGGAATAGTACCTCTTCCCTACAGAGGAGGGGTCCTGACACGGCTGGCACGTGGGCAAAGCATGAGGACACTATTGGCTGCAGTCAGCAGCCACAGAAGGCAAGCACCGTGTGACTCCTCGCACGTGAGGTCCTACAGAGTCAGGTCCTGAGACAGAAGTGGAACAGAGGCTGCAGGGCTGGGAGGGTGGAGTACGTGTTCCTGGGCGTGTTCTCAGCTCAGGGAAGGTGAGGAGTCCCACAGGTGGGCGGTGGTGAGGGTAGTGCCCCAGTGTGAATGTGTGCATGCCCCCAGGCTGCGCACTTAAAGCTGGGTGAGGGCGTGAGTTTGGTTGTGCACTTTGTAACAAAATTTTAAACACATTATTTAGAGCTGACGGGGTGGCTGTTGGTGGGATTTCAGGTTGCCTTTCTCCATGTCCAGTTGGGTCGTCACTAGTTAGTTTACAATTCCTGCACCAGTGATCCCATGGCTGGAAGTACAGGGGGATTCACAGAGATTGCTAAGCAGGAAGGGGTGCGCTGAGCCGCGCCGCCTGGGTTTGCATTGATATGGGGCCAGATAAGTTCTGGTGCTTCCATCAGAGTAACGCGGTGCAGCCCCCACAGAGGCAGTGTGCCGAGGCGGAAGGAAAGGGGACGGACGGGAAACGGGCACATGGGACACGCAGCCCAGCACGCACCTGGACAACAGGCAGCACAGCGCGGCCCCCACGGCGGCCTCCTGAAGACTGAGAGGCACAAGTACAACTGACCAGTGCCACACGTACCTGCACACACCTGCCCACAGGAGCTTACGGAGGACTGCCCGCTGGACAGGGGTCGGAGTTCCTGTCTGAACTGAACCTGCACAGGAAACCCGAACATAAGAACCTGAAATAAGGCAAAGCAAAGGTGCGGTCCACTCGGCAAGTGCGGGAAGGAGAAGGGCCACTCGGGGCAGGTCCAGTGCTCACACTTTTGTTGGCAATTTTATACCAACCATGGGAATCACGTAAAAGTAATTAAAACATCTTATACCCACGTGGCCATTTTATAGAGGACACACATCCTGAAAGTAAAGGAAAGAGAACAACCCGAGCTAATGTGGGAACGAGAACACGCCGAGGAACAAGCACAGGGAGGCGCAGGCGCAGCACAGGCTCTGGAACAGGCTCTGCATGAGGCCCCGCTTGGATCCCTCTGGGCAGCTCAAGGGGCTCACGGCCAGCTGGAGACTGGGTCCTGCTTCCTATGGTCATGGGACATGTGGACTCTCGCTTTGGGCTTCTGCGAGGACTCTGGCGCTCTGAGCAGGAGGAGTGGCACCACCACTCCGGCTGGAATTCCCAGGAGCCGGGCCCTTGCCAGGCCCAGATCAGCTGCAGCCTCCTGGAACATGAAGCCACCTTGGAAACAGCTGCCAAGTAGCTGATGCTGTAAAAATAGCTCTCCCTCCCTAAAAAAAAAAAAACAGTCGCTAATTTTGAGAAGACAAGAGTGGCTTGAATCCGTCCTGCTTATGTTCTTCATCTCCCGGGCATGGTGCCAAGGACCCGAGAAGGGCTGTTTGTCAGATGGGAGTCCATCTGCACCCTGGGCCAGGCCCACGCTGGAGCAGGCGCTGCTGGGCAGCTCTGAGTCACCACGCAGAGCCCATCTCCGGGAGGCCAGAGTGTGGGCGTGCCTTCCAACCCTGCTTCTCTGACAGACGTCCACTCTTCAGAACACTGGTCCCCAAAGTGTGGTGTGTGCACAGGAGAGAGGTGGGACTCCACTTGTGCAAAGGAAAGAAGGAGAAAGCCAAGCTGTCCACGCTGTTCGGCCTAGCAGAGATGAGAGCGAGGTTTAGCCTACTGTACTGGAGGTAGACGGATGGGACCCTAGCCTCTATAGGTACCCGGCAGTTCTCTCTCCCTGGAACCCCCACAGGGCTTCAGGAGGGAGGGTGGCAACCCCGGGTTCATTTTTCTCACATCTGATGGGCTGCAGCCAAGTACACTGTCAAGGATAAACAAAGCTGGACACTCATTAAGATAGGGCGCTCCACCATGAGTGCTCCATTGTAGAGGGACAGAGGGCTGTGGGGGCTGAACAGCACTCGGACCAGTGCAGGGGGGACGAGGGGAAAACAGACAGTGGGAAGCGGGCAGCGGGCAGAGCCCCACTAGCTCAGTGCAGAGCTCTATAAAAACAAGCAAAGAAACAAAGTTGGGCTCCTAGCCCCCCACAGGGGCCCCTCTTCAGGGGTTGCTGGGACAAACAGCAATTCCTGGGTGGCTGTGAGTCATCCTAGCCAGACACTTGAAGGAAGCAGGGCCATCCCGGGATGTGGCCTTGGGTTGTTAGAGATGACATCCCATTTGCTCAAGTCTTGCAGGCCAAAGACAAGGCGAGGCCCAGGGGAGCCCAGGGAGGAGCCCGGCTGGAGCTTGGTGGGGAGAGACTGGCGGCAGGCATCACCCTAGAGCAAGAGTCATCGTGCTCTGTAGCAAGATGGGGAGGATCAGGGAAAGAGCCATCCAATAACTTGGAGTCTAGCAGTTTGATCATGAATCAGAAATGTTCCATTTAACAAAGACACATGTTCTGAGTTCAGCACCTCGTGGTATCATGGCCATTGGTGGGATGCTGATGTTCTTGAAAAAAAAGCAAAGCATTCACACAGGCGTCCCTTCGTCCACAGGCAGGGTGGGGTGACAGCCTCCCAACAAGAAGAAAGCTCAGAGCAACAGATAACGGAGCAGCTTGGAGGTTTCGTCACCTCCTTACAGCCAGACGCCTCCGCACAAATCCCCACAGACACCCGTGGGCAACCTCGCCGTCCCTGACCGGAGTCTTCACACAGGTTGATAAGTGGAACAACACTCTGGGTTTTGGTGACTTTGATATTGTTTATATTTTAATATCCTGCATCAAGTTTTGTTCCACACATGCTCTTATGTATGTAGATATGTGGAAGTCTGTGTCTTTCTATATGTAACACGTACACGGGGCGGGGGCTGATCAGCTGTGAACACCGCCCAGCCAGAGCTGCTTGGGCGGAGTGGCCCCAGATCCTGCTCCCCTGCGGCTGGGTGTGGCATGGCCAGCTCCCTGCGGCTCCCTCGGCTGCTGTGCTCCTGGCAGTGTGTCCTCCTCACCTACCCGTGTGTCGTCTTCCCCATGAATCCGCTGTCAGGAACATGGGTTCCATGACGATGGCCTCCTTGACCCTAAGATTAGTGCCTCAGCAATGGCCAGGACAAGACACACCTGAAGCAAACACACCGGCTGGCTGTGTGTCCAGGAGCTGCAGTGTCCTGAGCACCTCCCGCTGGGGCTGTTGGGCGGTGGCCTCGGTCCACTGCTTGAATTCACTGGCACCTGAGCAATGAGCAGAGCAAGAAGATCCACCTCGTTTACATTTGTGGACTCTCGGGAAATCCTCGCTGGACAAAAGGCCCCTCTGCAAGTCGGTTCTGCACATCTATAGCATGATGTTTTCCTGGGATGGACGATGCATGGCAGGGCATCATCTGGTCAGTCCCTGCACTGTTCTAAAGCCTGCATTTTTTGTGGGCACCACTCTGATTTTCTGAGTCTGAAATTTGAGAGGAAGATGTTTTCAGCTTGGGTGTGCCCGCCCGCCTTGGCTGGACGTCCTTCTTGTCTCTGAATGAACTTTGCCAGCCCCTTGCTTTGTGGGCACTCCAGTGCAAACGTGAAGACCACCTGTTCAGTGGGCTCTGGGCCTGGCTAGTGGGAAGGTCAAACCTGAGGGGGCCGAGGAGTGTCCTCCCGGCTTCCTCTGCATTGAAGTGACCTGAGGATGAGCTTGCAAGGACAACAATGGTGTGGCGTGAGGTGAGTCACAACAGGCCAGCCAGGCTCCCACATGGCCTGCTGTGTAGATACAGAGGCCACTTTGTGGGCAGGGGCTCTGTGAGCCATGTTGAGCTGCCAGGGACTCAGGGCACACGGGGAGTCTGGTCAGAGCAGGGCCAGCTCCCCTGGGACTTCCGCTTGCCTCCTGCTCTGACTGCTCCCTGCCATCCCTGATGGGCTCTGGTCCAGTCTTGCTTTCCTTGTCTTAAATTCTCCTCTCCATCAATCCCCAAAGTGTCTAATTCGGATCTCTCATGACTCGCTCTGGGTCTCTCTCCTGCATTCTCCTCTGGCCACCTTCAGCCCACCCGTCTCCAGGAAGATCTTGTTAGATGCAGTTCTGAGCTGCTGCTCTCCGTCCTAGAGTCACCGTGGGACAGCAGGGCCACTCTGGTGACACTGCAATAGTGGAGGCACACCAGCTCACCTCTGTCAGAGTCCCCGGAGCACAGGACCAAGACTGAGCCCTACAGTACCCCAGGACTTGGACCATCAGGACCGGGACATCAGTAGTGCACGAGGCCACTATGGAGGGGCGCTGGGTGGGGGAGCTCCCCACATCTCTGCTTGATTTTGCTGTGAGCTTCAAACTGTTCTAAAACATAAGATCCATTGAGAGGAAAACACAGGCCCCACTGACCCCTAGTGCCCTGGGGCGTCACTCTCAGTACTGTTGGGGGAGCAGGTCCTGAGCTCTGGAAACAGCGGGGACGTGGCCTTCCTTGGCTTGGACAGTCCCTCTCACTCCCCCATCTTCCTGTAATTCCTACTCAGCTCACTGGGCTCAAGCCCAGGACAGCGTTCTCTGACTCCCTGGACTGAACCAGAGGAGGTCCCCTTGGTAAAGACTCCAGAACCAATTAAACTGTATTTTGTGCAATCAGCTGTTGAATGTCTGTCTTCCATCAGAAGGACAATTTCTGACCTTCTGCTGTCAGAGTGCCCAGAATTCCATGCAGAGGCACTCAGTAGATATTTGAGGAACACCCACATAAAGCAATTTAGTGTTTACAAAGAATGGTCACATAAATTTTCTATTTAATCCTTTAAAACTTGGAAGATAAGCATGTAGACTTCGTTCTATAAATAAAGAAAACCAAGTCTCAGAAGAGCTAAGTGATGCTGAAAAAAGATTAGAATCTTTATCTTTAAAATTCAGCTCTAACATGCTTTCCATTATTCCATGGGGCCAGTGGCCAACATTCAGGGTTCTCTGCTGCTGAAATGAAGTGTGCAGGTCATTTCTAATTAGCACCTGTGTACCCCTCACCCTGACTTCAGCCAAGGGCCCACCCTCCCATGCGAGCCTCAGCTGCCTCATTAAACGAAGGCTGAAAGACGCACACAACAGCCTGCGCGATGCACAGACGCGTGGTGAACACACGTGGCAGGTTTGCTCTTTGGTTTATGATCTACAAAAACACTTTAAGCACCCTGTGTGTATCCTACAGACCTGTAGTTGGCCTGCGACCTCACTAGGGAGAGCTGGGTGGCAGAGGCCCCTTCTTTACAAGGTAGGAAGGACAGTTTGCATCTGTTGACGCACTGGAGAAGGAGGGGTGTCTGGCACGGGCGCCCCACCCAGGGGTTGAGGCAGAGGCCAGACAGCAGGGTCTCCCCGTGGCCCCTGTGTGGAGGGCTTGGTGATTGAAAACCATCAAAAGCGAAGATGTGGTGTTCTGAGATTTAAAAATAGCTAATATCCAAAGAAGACTGATTTCTATGGATGATGAATCAGTTATTTTTTCCAAAGAGAACAGCACAAACCCAGGCAGACTTGTGCCAAAAAAAAAAAAAAAGTCAATGTCAATGAGGCCAGTCTTCAAAAATAAATCATCCTCGGGAGTAAACAACATTAAATCACTTTAAAATCCATCTGGGGAACAGTTATGAGTCACACTCGGCGCTGGGTGTCCTGAGTGAAGTGTGAGTCACCAGACTCGCCTCCCTGGAGCGTCTGGTGAGACGCTGCTCCTTTGCTCCTTTCCCATAGCATCACGAGGCCTGGGCTCCGAGCGCACGTTCTTATGCGGGAGACGAATGTCTGTCTTCACAGGGGAATGCAACTCTGCCCACCTTCCAAGTACCCACAGCCCACCCATTCGGCATCAGACCACAGCTTCCAGGCCACCAAAAATAAAAATGGACAACCCAGGGCCACAACAGCTCATCAATCTACACTTCAGTGTAACCCCAGATACTGGTACCCGAGAGGCTATTAAGACTTTTTAAAAAATACACAACCTTTAAATCTATAGTTAAAATTAAAAGTACTGTCTTTTCTAATGTAAACATCCCTTGCTGTCCCCTCGGGGTATACAAAGCCTCCCCCACCTGGAAGACCAGCCCTGATTCTGGAGCCTTCGATTTGGATTCCTGACCCTCTGGCTGCAAAGGCCGCAGTGGGTGGGCAGGGACTGAGCTGGCTTCTCCAGGCTAGCAAGGTTTCTCAGTGCATCTGGACAGGCTTTTGAAAGTATTTTTAATGTTTTAGCTTTTCATTTAAATCTATTTAGGATTTAGGAAAAACTTGTCGTAACAGATGGTCAAGGCTTCTCCCAGACCTCCA
Organism: Marmota marmota marmota; assembly: GCF_001458135.2. Lineage (NCBI taxonomy): Eukaryota > Metazoa > Chordata > Mammalia > Rodentia > Sciuridae > Marmota > Marmota marmota. The sequence continues at coordinate 1,757,146 of NW_025999927.1, forward strand.
AGCACCAACCTCTCCCGTGAGCACAGGCCACTCTCACAAACCAGAGGCTGAGCCCAATGCAGCACTGAGGTCTCCTCTGCAGACCTCACTGATTTCCTGACATGTCCAGCTGCTTTTCTCTGCAGGGTCCAACTGCACGTGGCTTTCAGTTGTCATTTTCCCCTGATCTCCCTTGGTCATGATGCTGATAATTTTCAGCAACAACTGGCCAGTTCTTTAGGACAATGGCTCCCAAGTTGGCTTTGACTGGTGTGTCCTGGTGATTGGATTCAGACATGACCCTCCTGCAGACACCCCCTGGAAACTGCATGGAGAGCTTTCCTGCACCCTCGGGCCACGTGCCACCCACCTGCCTGCCCCTTCCCTGTGACGAGGCTGATTCTCAGGTGGGCTGTGTGTCTGCCAGCATCCTTCACGGCAAAGAGCTTTTTTTCTTTGCATGAGTGTCTGTAGAAGAGAGCTTGAAACTACACGGTATCTTGTTCATCATAATTTACCCACTATTTTTAACCTGTATTTACATTCTTGCTTGAAATAAGTCTCTGTTTGCTAAATGGTGATTCTCTGTTCCCATCACATTGTCTGCATTTATTAGCTGAAATGCTACTGAACAAAGCACTTCCCCTCCCCCCAATGACTTCTGTGTGCTGTTAAGCATTTGCAGCAGCCTGGGACCCCAACTCAGTATCAGCTCTGCCTCCTGAGAGGGGCTAGAGGTAGAGGCACCCTGGGATCCACACGCACCCCTATGACATCTTTGACCCCTACTTCTACCTCGTCTTATCCAGGTGGAACGTTGAGGTGCCAGAAGGTAGGAAGACCTTGAAGACTGTGTACATGAGCCAGCTTGGAGGCACTCCCGGTGGCGAATCCTGGGACAATGGGGACAGATTAATAATGATGACATTTTTGCCTGTTATCCTAGGATAACGGTTCCCAGGCCACGTGTGTTGGCCAGTTTCCAAGACTGCAGGAAATACCCACACACCAGGGTAGGAGGGCAAAGCTTCGTTTTGGCTCCCAGTCGGGGAGGTTCCAGTCTGGTCCTTTTGAGCCTTCCAGAATTTTTGAGCCTCTGGAGGGATGTGGCACATCATGGTGACAGTGTGTGAGTGCAAGCCAGTCACCTCCTGGTCAAGGCTGAGGCCCCACCCTCCTTCAAGGGCACATCCCAGTGACCCAGACCACCCCTAGGTCCTGCCTATCAAAGGCTCCACCACCTTCCATAGCATCAGGCAGGGCCAAGTCTCACACAATGGCCTCTGGGGACACTCTGGATCCAAGCCATAGTGCCATGCCTTGAAGTGAGAATTCAAAAGCCCAGTTTGTGATTTCTTTCCTGACACTTCCCAGCAAGGCCAGAAGGGCCATTCCATCCTGCAGTGCTAGGACTCCTCCTGGCCTCTCCTGGGCCTCTCCTTCAAGGGCTCTTCCTTTCAGGTGGACATAGCTGATTGCTTACATATGTAGAGTGAAAGGAATACAGAAATTGAACTCATAAACATGTGTCTGAACCTCCTATCTGTCACGAGGAGTTTGGTTACACATAGGTCATCTGAACCCTCTGAGGGTCTGTTTTTCTACATGTTCCTCCTGCCCGTCCCCTTCTTCTCTGTCATTCTCAACTCCTGATCCACTTGACAATAAGATATCACCTAACACAGGGGTTGACAATATGGCTTTGGAATTAGACTACTTACACTTACTGGGGCCTTGAGCTGCACCCCATTTCTTCATTTGCAGAAACCCAGTGGGATAGTGGAGACATCCTCACAGGCTTGCTGTGAAGCCAGTGTGAACGGAAAGGACTCCTGGTTGTGAAAATACCCACGCTAACTTGTTTTAGAAAAAGAACAATGATTTCTTAAAAGACACTATGTTTCCTATGGAAATTTTTGGGGATCCCTAGAAATTCCAGTTGTATTTATATGCATGGGCACCTTTGCTGTCTCAGGGACTGGGCACCCCAAACTCCATCATAAGTGCCACCAGCATGACAGGTTACCTCCCTTCAGGCATGGCCACCATGTTAGGTTGCCCATGTCCACCTCCAGGTCTTCTCAGAAAGCACAGATCATGGGTAAAATTAAAGCAGCAAAAAGTCTGTAAAAGTGTATTCATCCTCTCCTGACTACGTTAGGGGACGACAGCAGAAGTGGTGGGTGAGTGCCTCGGGTGGCGTCTGCACACACGCCGGGCTCTTCACATTCTGTGCTCACGCTCTTATTCCGTCCTTAAGCTCCCAGGCTGTCCATACTCCTTAGCCTTCCCTAACATGATAACTTCTCAAAGGGGACCCACCACATTCATCTTGTCCCTGGATTCTTGAGGGTGCCCTGCCGAGGAAGGCTCCTGCAGTCCTTCTCAGTGCACAATCAGATTTGGAGTCTGATTTTCAGCCCTGTCTTCCCTCATGCTAAAACGGGCAAGGAGGGGTTCTTTCAAGCACCATCAAAGAAATTTCTTGGTCCTCAAAATATTTGTGTTATTTATTATGGTGTAAAAAAATGCCCCAAATTTCATGGCTTAGAATAATAGGTATTTTTTACCTCACCACTTTTCTGTGGGTCAAGAATCCGTAATGGCTTAGCTAAGTGCCTCTGGCTCACATCTTCATGAAGTTTCAGTCATGAACTCGGGTTTCCTCTGACCACATACCTGGATGGGGGAGGTTTCTATTTCCAACCCTCACTTTGCTCCCTGGAATCAGTTCCTTGAACAGAAGCACTGTGGTTGTTGGCAGGTCCTCTGCAGGGTCTCTCCAAGGGCTGCCTTATGGCATGTCAGCTGGCTGAGGCATCCAAGCAAGAGCAAGAGACCACATGCAGTGGAAGCCACAGTCTGTTTATAACCCAGTCCTGGAGGGGCATCCCATCTCTCTTCCCATATTCCATTCATTAGGGGTGAGTCAATAGGGCTGGGCACTGTGGCACACTCCTGTAATCCCCAAAACTCAGGAGGCTGAGACAGCTGGATCACAAGTTTAAGGCCAGCTGGGCCACTTAGTGAGACCCTGTCCAAGATGAAAGAAAAAGGGCTGGAATGTAGCTGAGTGCTAGAGCACCTGTGTGCATGAGGCCCTGGATTAAATACCCAGTGCTGAAGGTGCACACCAGCCAGGCAGCTGCAGGGTCCAAGGACCTAGAAGTAAACATCTGTGAGGGGAATCATACACAAAGCTAATTCCCTTCAGGGCCAGGCCTGGNGAGGGAGGGAGGGAGGGAGGGAGGGAGGGAGGGGGTCCACATGCCCAGCCCCAAGTGTGCACGAGAAGATGGGCACCATGGGGTCATCCTAGAGGCGTCCATCCCGGGCCTTGATCTGAGAACTCTGAGCCTTGCTGTTACCCTCCGCTATCCTGTGGAGGGGGCAGCCAGCCCTCCTCTTGGCTCCAGCACCCTCTGGCCTCCAGCACCTCGTCCCTCCTGCTGGTCTGCAGGAGCCTTGTCTCAGGAGCTGCTCATTTCCGGTGAGCACAGACAGCGAAGTACCTGAAGGTTTCCATGCATCCAGGGACTCTCACTGCCCCACCTGATATTGGCCACGCCCTTGGGCGGCCAAGCCTAGACTTCACTTACTTAGGGTCTGTTATTAAGCCATCCTGCAGTTGAGGTTTTAAAGCCAACAGAGAGAACTTGAGCTAACATAGCAAATGGGAATCAGCAGTTATTTGTTAGCATTGAGGGTTCTGGGAAGGCCAGGGACTGAGGCTTGGCCAGGGACATGCCCAAGGTGTCACAGGACTGGCCTAGTGGAAACCACCTGCCATCAGCTCCTGCCACTCAGCAGTTATACAGGCCCCACCCACAGAAAGGCTGTCGTGCCATCCTGGCAGCTCTGCTTGTTCTGAAGTCACTGGTGCCCACCGCTCAGCCTCACCAGGACTCAGTCAACTAGAACCCAGGTCACACGTGGCCCCTGGCTGCAGGGAATGTGGCAAACAGTCTGCCTTCTGGATCCGCAGTACAGAGAGAGGCCGAAATGCACCTGGAGCATCGGATCTGGATCCTCACAGGAGTCTCTGAGGCAGCGGCTGGAACGCGCAGGACCTCAGCAGTTTCCGCAGCCCTCACCTGCCGTTTTCCTCCAACTGTCTGCACATTTCACCACCACCTGCTTCTGGTATCAATGGGAACCTTAGTGCAAAGGTACTATTTTTTTTTTTAAGAACAAAAGCTAAATAAAGAGGCAGACAAAAGGAAGGCAGGAAAATCGTGTTTATAGAGTGAGGGGGACTCGCCCTCTGGTTGCTTCCGACGCACCATCTCTTTTAGGACAGGTCAGGTGAAATACACGCCACCTCACTGCTCTCTTTGGGTCAGCTCAGCCAAGAAGATGCTTCAGGAGTTAATTCTACAGGGAACTGAGAGGCACTGAAATGAGGCTTTTGTGGCCCAACTCTTCCCCTTCACTGTTAATCTTCGTGCTCACACCTGGCCGTCATCCGGACATACCCAAGGTCACAGAATAATGAAATATTTAAATCCGGTCTGTCTCGGAGTGCTGTTCTCTACACGACCTCATAGCGTGGACAGCTGCTCTGCTCAGGTTAAGTAAAGATTACCCGTAAGCCTCAATTCAGTGTCTGATTGCTCAATGTGCACACCCAGATTACAGGAAATAAAATCACAGCACCCATGCCTCTCTGTGAGCTGAGTCTCAGTGACCTCAGGACGGGGCCTGGAGGACGAGGCACCAGCTACCAGCAGCATCTTGCAGCAGGTCGAGCTGAGCTGTTTGAATGGTGCTTGGGGAACTAAGCAGGTGAGCTGAGAGGTCCACCTCAGCTCTTGGGATGAGCAGGGGTGCTGTGACAGCTGTGGCCAGGCAGCCTCCCAGGCCACCCAGGGTGTTTGGTGAAGGAGCATGTGTGGCACGGGGTGTGAGCGAGGCCACCACCATATCCTGCTGCTTCCCTTCCTCCGAGGGGCCCTCCTGTAGGTCTGCAGCCTCAGACAGGGACTCTGCTTCTGGGGTGTCATAGAAGTATCATCAGACCCACAACTTGTGTGGAGCAGCCGGTCTGGGAGACACAAGTAGGAAACACCTGTGTCACCAGGTGAAAGACGTCCTTTGGGCTAAAGGCTGATGACCTTGGGAAACATCATCTTTGCCAAAGCCTTTGGTGGTGCACTCCGGGGAAGGCCTCTTCCTCTACACACTGATCTCTAATGTCCACCCTAATGCCTTGCCGTGAGCAGGTCCATCTGTTAGTCCTCTGTCCCTCATCTGTAAAAGAGGACAAGGTGACCACATGGTCACTTCTAGTCCAAAAGCTCCGTGAATCCACATGAAAACTTGGAAATACCCTTGCACGGAAACTCCAGGTAGAACTGCTTTCAAATGGCACCAGGGTCCCTAACTGAATTTATTATGTTGAATCAGGACAAATTATATCCTAGGAGGAAATAGTGGCTTTCTGTTTACCACAGGTGAAGCGGTCATTTCAAAAAGGATTGATATTTTCCTGCAATTTCCTTCTCTGACAATTTGAGAAATTAAGGGTTCGTTCTAATTGACCGGCACTTTTTTCCCCCTGTGGTTTGTTGTGTGCTTAGCATCTAAATTAAGTGGAAGCATAGTCCCAGGTTAAGTGCATGATTCCTGTCCTGTGTGACATGAGCATTTACGAAACATTAATAGCAGCAACACTCATGTTCCCTTTCTTGAGCTCATGAAGGAGCAGGAAAAATGAAACAGGAGAGCAACGGGTCGCTTCGCCAGCTGCCTGCCCGCAGCAGGACCACCTGCGAGACCCAGAGCCTTCGTTACTGTGAAGCCCAAGGTCATACCTCGTGACTGGCCAGGCCTGTGAACCCCTGGAAAGCAACGCTGACAGGCAGGAGCCAGATGGCTCTTCTCACTGGTCAGCACGGGTCCCCACAGGGTCTGCTGCATGCAATGCTACCGAGAAGGGGTCTGCCCTCAGCCACCTCAAGTCCCCACTCACCATCCCAGGGCAGCCTACTCTAGAACCCAGATGGGCTGGGCTGGAATTTAAGATGATTGGGGTTCATTGCTTCACCCAGCAACCACTGGTCTGGTTGCCTCTGGGTGCCAGGCTGATCATCCTGAGCAAGACAGGGCCACCTGCCGGAGAGACTCATGGTGAAGCCAGAGAGAAAGGCAGGGTGGGAGCAGGCTAAATGCCACCACAGCAGCCCCTCAACCAGGCTCCCCCCCTCGGACAACCTCAGCTACAAAAATGGGGAGCCGTGGGGATTGTTACTGTAGGGCAAGGTATTAAAGCAGTGACCAGCCAGGCTGTGTTTGTAGGGCACCAGCTTCATTCTCTTCCTGCAGTGAACACAGGGCTGACAGGGGTGAGGGAAGGTTCATTCGATTCATTACAAAGGCACATGACCATGACAAAGACCCCAAAGGAGGCAGGAGAGGGCAGTTCTGTGTGGTTTGCCACCCGTTGCTGAGTCCAGGGTGGATCAGGCAGGTTGTCTGGTTTGCATCCAGTGCTGAAGGTGCACACCAGCCAGGCAGCTGCAGGGTCCAAGGACCTAGAAGTAAACATCTGTGAGGGGAATCATACACAAAGCTAATTCCCTTCAGGGCCAGGCCTGGGGCATCTGCAGGAAAACTCCGGGGTCCATCTTCTGAGGCCATTTGGGATGTGCCTCCCCTGACCTACACAAGCCCACAGCCTCCCTGTGGTGGAGAAGGGCTGTCTGGAGCCTCATGTGATCAGGACGGTCCATCATTGGCAGGAGAATCTGGCTTCGTGACTCAGGAGGAGTGAGGGGAAGAGTCACTCACCCAGGTCTTCGAAGGAACCTGCAGTAAAATACAAACAGGCAGGATTTCCCTTCCACAGAGAGGGGCAGCCTCCTACAGAAGGGAGAGAAAGGTCACTGTGCACGGTCCCCTGTGGGCAGTGGGGTAGGCTGGTAGAACCCAGGTGGCCATTGTTCTGCTGTTCCCTGAAGGACACACTCTGTGGTCAGGACTGATCCTGACAAGGAGATGGTATCACATGCTCGGAACAGCAAGTCACCAAAACCTGAATACTTTTACCCAGGTCTGCCTGTGTCTGGAGCAACCTATGTGAGGCAACAGCAGCCAGAAAGAGAAGGCATTTCACAGAAAGTAAGCTGAGGCTGTGTCCCTAGGGCAGGCCTTAACGTTAGGAATCAGCAGGGTGGAGGGCGGTGGCCTCTCTGCAGGAAGATGGCAATCGCATATTCCTCCCACTGAACTCAGGTCCTGCAGCGACTCAGCACAGTACCCCCCTGGGCACTAGAGCTGAGATCAGGACTGCTGACATAGGACACCAGGGATGGGGCACCAGACCAGTCTCTTGAGTCCTGGGGCCTTGAGGCAGCCCTGGAGAGGACAATGCGGGAAATCCTCACAAGATGAAGCGGTGTTTCAGTGGACCCAGGAAACTGCGTCCAGCTGCACATCCATCAGAACGGACATGGGAACCCCAGCGGGTGGTTCACCCATGCGCCATGGATTATCCCCTAGAGTGAGCAGGAGGCCGTAACTTCAGGGTCCACGGTCCACGAGGGGTGAATTCAGGAGCAAAGCGAGAAGCACACCAACAGCAGAACACGGCTAGGCCACCGAAAGGGGTCAAGGCTTCATGGTCTGTGCAAAGGGAAACAGGCCGACATATGCGGGCCCATGTTGATGGCACTCGCAGGAGGCCCCAGGAACGGGCGGATGCACAGGCAGGAAGTGGAGTGGAGGCTTCCAGGGGACGGGTGAAAGGATGGGAAGTCACGTTTGCTGGGGACAGGGTTCCAAGGACCAAGAGGTGGTGGAGGCGGCTGGTGCCGATGCTACCCCACAATGCGATGTCCTTAATGCATCCGGGTGGAATAGTGCCCTTGGAACTGGCTAAAATGGAAGTTTTTATGTGATGTGGGTATTACCACAGCTCCCCAAAGAGAAAAGGTCAAAAAAATTCCTGGCCATGGACCAAGAGACAATCAGCGTGGCTCTGGGGAGAACAGGACAGACTGCACCTGGGAGAGGCCCCCAGGAGGGCCGCTGTCTGCTGCTGAGGGCTGCTGTCCCTCCTGCCTGGGCCGTGGCAATGTGTGTGGAATGCTGCACGTGGACCCTCCGAATTGGGGGCTGGGGCTCCGTCAGCCTTGTGCCATAGTAGCTCTCGCTACTCTCTGGCTTCTGGGTTGTTCTGTAATGCCAGGTTCGTGGGACCCCAATAGACCTCTAGGAGCCAAATCCGATGCAATCACACAAGAGTCTTTATTGCAAGCTCAAGCCTGGACTCACAACCGTTCCCGACGCAGAGGTCCCAGGGAGTGAGTCCCGGTCCTTTGTCCAGTGAGATTTTATAGGTTTTGGGGATACTCCATGCATCACAACATCATACAGCAAATCATTCCATACTGCGGGGAAAGTCAAACAACAACTCTTAACATTGATTAGCACGTTCACTGGCGGGAACAAGTTGGGTAGGGGTGATTGGTTAGTACAAGAGGGGGATTCCTTTGAATGATTGGTTTAAGCCACTAGGAAAGTACATGCTAAACTACATGGTTTCCCAACATGTTATCAACCACCATAAACTACTGGGGGGGGGGTCATCTGGCATCCCAGGTATTTTCCCTGTCTCATGCTGATTGGTGGTTGCTAGGGGGTTGCTATGGGTCCCCACCTAGCCTAACTGAGTCAGGGACACCTGGCGCCCACAGACCTCTCCTGTTATTTACAGACAAACAACTCAACAGGGTGGGTATGCGCTTAGGAGTGCTCTGTGGGGTTTTTCCAGGACAAGGGTCACGCCCCCCTTCCTTGGACAGGCCTTGAGGTAGAAGCTGGTTTCTCAAAAATGGAGTTACATCAGTTTCTCAGTTCCTGTTACTTAGAAAGCAAATTGCACTGGATCCTCTGTGCACGGTCTAGTGTATAAAATAAACTGCTTCTTTAATTAAAAAAAAAAAAGCTGGTATTTACATAAAATTTAGAAAACATTAGCAAGCAAAAAGAGTGAATTAGTCCTTCCACTATCCGTCCCACCAGTCGTAGTCATTGTCACATTTTGGCATAAACTCTCAAGACTTGCGACTGTTGACATATTTAGAAGATGAAATCATATGCAGATCATTTTGCAATTTATACTTTTCAGTTCATTCATCTGACAATTATTTATTGATCAATTACTATGAGCCAGTTTTCCAGGCAGGAAGGACAGCACATGCAGAGGCCCCGAGGCGGATCCGCACTCCGACCACGTTCCTGTGCACTCAGGAGTTTTCTGTTTTCCTCCTCAGAGTCAGCAGTTTATCCCCGCGTGTGCATATGCCATGGTTTTTTTAAACTTGCTTCTTACTTGGGGAGCATCCAAGCTGTTCCTGCTGTTTTCTTGCCACCCACAATATGCAGTGAAGTCTGCCTACAAATCCCCGTCACAGCAGGGTTTTCACCACTGTTCACTCAGTGCCCAGCAGACACCTGGTAGAAGGTCAGAGCTCCCCGCATGCTTGAGGAGGAGGTGGGGGAACCAGTGCTCACTGCCTTAAGGTGCTGCCAGCTAATTCAAGTAAGCTTGTACTCGCAAGGGTGTGCCATAAAGGCCTCACACCTAGCTGGACGTGGCTTCCACCCACCTTTGAAAGAGGTGCTCAGAGAACATCTGTTGTATGTGTGAGGAAAGGGCAGCAAGGGTGGGGGCCGCCTGCTCACTGCCACACGGCTGGCACCTCTGCGGGGCTTGGCTTAGGAGCTCTCCTGACCGCCGCGCAATGGACTGAAGAGGGCACAGGCTGCGAGGCTCCTGGCCCCTCCAGAGTCATAGGTCGAAGCCCTTCCCCCAGCATTTGGAGGCGGGACCCAGGGTCTCATAAGGGTGAGGTCCTCTGTGTCAGGCCTGGTGCCCTTAGGGGTCGAGGAAGAAGTCTCTGTTCTCTGCAGAAAGCACGGCACAGGCAGAAGGGGGCCTCCTGCAGGTCCAGCAGAGGCTCCCACAGAACCTGCCTGAGGGCACCCGACCTTGGACTTGCTGCAGAACCACAAGACCTGAAATTTCTTCTGTTGGAAACGCCCAGAGCTGTCAGCAGACTGATGCATGTGGTGGATTTGCACACGGTTCCCACCAGGACCGCCTGGGTCACCACTCTAGAGGGTCCCTCAGAGGCCACCAGCCACTGTGGCTGAGCCCCAGCTCCTTCCTGTGGTTCTGCATCCCCAGGAGCCCAGGCCTGTCCTGAGTCTCTCGCCCGTCCTGCCTCCCAGCTGGAGGTGGTAAAGGTGCTTTGGATCACCTGGTGTTCATTTTCCTCTGCCTGTGGAACAAACCTACTCCCCATCAGACCCTCAAGGGTCCCTTTCAATTACCCAATGCCAGGTTCTCTGGGTAGTGAGCATCTCTCTCCATCTGCACTCTGTGCAGTTCCTCACGTTGTCTGCCTCTCCCCAACCTACAGCTGTGGGTCAGGCACAGGACAGCACAGTGGAATTCCCATTCATAGCAAGTTTGAAGCCCTTCCAGGCAGGGAGAGTAAAGGCCCCCAACCTGGGGGTAGAGGAGGGTACTTGAATAGCTTTTTGCCTTAATCTGTTTTCTGTTGCTATAATGGAATGCTATAAACTGGATAATTTATAAAGAAAAAGGTTTTATTTAGTTCAGTATTCTGGAGGCCAAGAAGTCCAAGATCTGATGGCTGAATCATGTGCAACTTCCATCTGTGGTGGTTAATGGAAGGACAGGTGGACAAAGGGAACAGCAGGGGTGAACTCGCTTTATAACCACCTGCTCTAGTGGAAGCAGGGAACAGCTCAGGCTCTAGCTCTGTCACATGAGAAAGACAGTAACCACCCATGAGGTCACCCCCTGACCCTCATGCCTGCCCCTGGCTCCTCTTCCCCACTTTTCCTCCTTGAGGAATGTGGGGGGGATGAGACAAGCTCCCCCTTCTCCTGGGGCCCAGGGCTCAGGGGGCCCGAGTCTCCTGAGAGATGATAGGTAGTAGATGGACGGGACACCTGATGGCCAGGGCTTGTACCTCTGCAGCCTGCCACGGGCATCTCCTTCCCACCTGTCACGCATTCATGGAGCCTCATCCCATGAGAGTGTCATTACAGGGGCGCCTGCATCCGAGCTACCGATCTCAACTCTCTTACCATAGTTAATGCTCCCTGATTGACAAAGCAGGTGGATCTCATTCCAGGAGCTCAGTGCAAAAGTTCCCACCTCCTGTGCCTGAAGCATGAATGGCTGTAGGGCTGGGGTCGGTGTGCTCTGCTTGGGCTTTGTCTATCTTGTGACTCCCCAGGGCCTCAGTGTCCTCTTCGGGTCCTGACTCCAGTCAGCAGACAAGGAAGGGGCCACGAGGCTCTCACCTCTGGCATTGATGGGCAGGCCTGGATGTGGTGGGCCTCACTGCTGCTTATGTCCCTTCTGCCACACCTGTTCTCAAGAAAGGGCAGTCCAGCTGTGAGCCCAGAGGAAGACCACAGCTGACTGGTGTCCATCCCAGGGCACAGTCCACTCCATGGAGGGGCCCCCTGGTACCCTGACTCCAAAGATCAGGGTGTGGGAGTGGGCTTGGTCACTGAGTCCTCATGGACACCCTCATTCAGACTGAAGCCCATGTGAGCTAAGGTGGGGTCGCAGGTGGTTCCATGTGCGTTTGCTGGTCTCTTTCTGGGCTCGGTGTTCTTCACCTGGTGAGAATCTGACGTCCTCACTACGAGTCCACAGCACTGTCCCCACTGGAGGGTCCTGTCATTATTTTCCAGAGTCAGGCCTTGTCTATCAAAGCTATGAAACATTGGCACCAGAAATAACTCAGAGGACTTTTTTTAGTTTGCCTTTTTTTTTCTTACTTAAATATTTAATCGTGTTGGAATTTATTTGGGCATAAGAATGTGAAAAAAAGAATCTAATTATTTTCCCAAGTGTGTAGAATTCTCTCCCAAATCCCAGCATCTCTTATTGAGTAATTCATCTTTCCTTCAAGAGACCAGCTGCTACCCATGTGCCTACCAGGAGGGCATGTGACAGAAGAGGAGAGCGTGTGACAGGAGGGGACGGCAGGCCTGGTGCTGAGCGCTGCCCCAGACCCCCGCAGCCCTGGCTCCCTTGCCTTTGGGACTTCTGAACATGGGACCTCACTGCAGCCCTGGTGATTCCACGAGACAAGGAGCCCATGCTCAGCAACATGCCAGGGCCCCCTGGGGGACACCATGGGATGCATGCTTCCCTGCAGTCTCAGGAGCCGCTCCCCAGGCTGGCCACCATGCCCCAGCATGTTGCTGAGCATGGGCTTCAGCTCTCCCTGGCCCCTCAAAAGGAAATCAGTGATTCTGTCCCTACCAGTGTCTTCATTTACCCACTATTGGATTCCCATGACAGAGGGACACAGCTGTCAGAGCCCGAAGACCTCTTAGAGACCACACAGCCTGAGGTGACTTTGTCCAGCGCCACAGCGGTGACACCTGGGAGGCAGGCTGGCAGGCCACCTCTGGCCTCTGCACCCTCTAAGTCCTGAGTTGTCTCTCTGGGCCAAGAACCTCCAGCAGGAGCTGCTGTGGAAACGCAGAGTGCGGTCAGGACGGGAAGCTCCCCCTTCTCAGAGCGGCCCCTCGCGTAAGTGCAAGGAGCCCGAGAGCATAATCGACAGAGGGTCCTAGGAGGGAAGCCACAGAGGCGGTGCGAGGACTCTCCACCATTATTACACTATGGATCTCCCAGATCAGGGAGACAGGAAGAGGACTCAAATTCAGTGCCTATGAAATATAAATGAGGAGATTTATAAATTCATTGCATGCCATCCGTTCTGAATATCATTAACATTTTAACTGTCATGTAAGAACATGCACCAACTCAACAATTCATGAGCAAAAAGCCGATTAGTCTGAGTAGCAGGTAGCAATATTAGATACTTCCTGCTCTGAGGTCCTGTGTGCTCAGGTCCCTCCCGGGTGCTGGTTTAAGAGGGTCAGCTGGAGCCTGCCCTGGTGACCAGTGTCTTAGGTAGCTGCACACTGAGCTGCAGAGCAAGCCCATCTACAGGACATGATCCCCCAGAGACACACATCTCTTGGCTGGGGCTGCCTCTGCCTCTAACTTCTGTAGTGACTTTGAGCCTCTTTGCTTATAGGCATTGTGCTTATGTCTTCTGAGTCTCTAAGCAGCGTGGACTATACAGTATGCATTCCTTCCTGGGATCCATACCACTACCCGCTCGCTGTCAGAGGTGTTAGAAGCTGTGTTAAGCAGTTGGAAGGGCAGGTGTGAAAAGACAGGAAGCCATGTGGGGCATGGCCAACACCATAGAGGGCGACCTTTCATGGCCCCCAACAAGGAGCAACATGCAGGGCAGGTGATTTAATTTCATGGGAAAAGAATATCTTTTGGGGGCCAGAAACTCTGTTCAGAGAAAAGCCAAAGACCATAGCCAAGAGATTGGCATTAAGTCAAAAGAGAAATAAAAGAAAATACCTAAGAATAGAACTGGCCATTTCTTTCTTCTCCTGCTGTGACTTTGTGATTGTCACAGAGCATTTTTACAAATGAGGCATCTTATTTCTGTGTTGGGAACATTTGTAAAACACATTCCCATGAGGCGGTTAGAACCTGCACAGAAATCGCAAAGTAATTGCTCCACATTGCTAAGGCTGGCAGTCTTTGGACTTGTCACAAAGCCGCACTGAATGAAGTGACAGTCAATGACCTCCAAAAGCAGTTAGCCTGGATAATGAATGATGGTTGGCCAGATCTGAAAGCCCCTGCTCGGGAGGCTGGGCAGGAGATGGCAGTCAGTCCCTGGGGTCAGTCCTCCCTTTCCCCAGCCAAACTGAGCCACTCTAATTCTGTTAAGAGGTCTGCTGGGTTTCCCGGGTCCTGGGCAAAATGGGAGCAAACCCAGAAAAGTGATTCACAGAGAAGGAAGTGTAGTGACAGAGCAGAGTTTGCAGAAGGTGCTCCTGACTTAGTGTGGCCGTCCACGGAGAGCTGCCAAAGGAGCACCCTCCCCGGAGTCAGACGTGCCTGTGTCATGGCCCTCGGACCTTGACTGCTCATAGCTACAGACTGCACAGGAGGGAAAAATGTGGGTGTGGGCATAAATAGCTACCCCTTGTGTTGTGGTGTGGCTCTTAAGTGCCCCTAAACGCCATGTATTGAAAGCCTGGTCTCCAGTCTGTGGCACCATTGGCAGGTGGTGGAAGCCTTTAGGAGGAGGAGCCCAGTGGGAGAAAGTTAGGTCACTGGGTGTGTCCTGAAGGAAGAGGAGCCCAGTGGGAGGAAGTTAGGTCACTGGGTGTGTCCTGAAGGAGGAGGGGCCCAGCGGGAGGAAGTTAGGTCACTGAGTGTGTCCTTGAAGGAGATACTGGGACACAGGCCACTTTCTCTCTGTCTTTTACTTCCTGGCTGCCAGGTGAGCATCCTCTTTGCTGTGTGCTCCTGCCATGATGTTGTAACTCACTGCAGGCCCAAAAGCAACAGAGCCAACAGATCATGGACAGATACCTCTGAAATCATGAGCCAAGATAAATATTTTGTTTTAGGTTGTTTTTCAAAGGTATTTTGTCACAGCAATGGAAAGCTGACCTGCACACACACACCACATGCTATGCAGGCACACAGATCATACAGAGAACACAGCACATATGTTCCAGTAAGTTGAACTATACATAACGGAACATTTAGAGATTCTAAATTTAGATGTGATTTATCTTTTCATGAAGAACCTTATTTTTAAATAGGAATCATTATGAGCTTTCTTAAATAGCAGTATCCTTGGTGCATTTAAAAAATGGCACTCACTTATATTTGTATACAACTTTTTAAGAGCACATCTATTATGTATTAATTTCCATTAAGTCTGTGTGTACAGACTTTTCCATGTGCACCCAGATGTTTAAGGACAAGTAATTGCACTATTTGTGGCCAAATAAATGTATTTCCTGGCATAGGGATGTTTGGTGGAGAGAAATAGGAATTGAGTGAAGTGAGATCACTTCACGCCACCTCTTCCCATTGGAAAGTCAGGAACGAAAGGCAATGTCAGATTTCCCCTCTGCTCCTGCAGCCAGAAGGCCACAGCCTGGACTCAGGTCCAGCCACAGCAATAGCTGCCACCTGTAAGGTCAGCCCTGCTCTTAAGCAAGTGTCTCCTGTGTGACCTAGGCCCCCAACAGGCTGCGTCCCTAAACCCTCTCCCTGATGGTGCTGCAGAATGGCCACCGTGAATGACTTCCCTGGATTAAGCCCTGGTCACCAAGGGCTTTGCTAACACCAGCACATTAACCCTTGCTGCTCCATACCACTGGGTCTGTCACCCCATAGTAGGCTGGCCTGTGAGGGTGCAGTCCAAGGATGCTCAGCCTAGAGGGGTGAGGTGGTGTGGCAGGAGGTGGTGTGCGAGGGAGTTTGGGTAAAACCAGAGCAAGGAGTGCACCTACATACAGCAGGAGAGAGGGGACCCCGCAGGTCGTCCACAGCAGATGAAGCTTTCACAGACGGACTCATGGCAGGTGCGTGGACCATCACGGCTCCTCCCAGCCTGGGTGCCGTGACCTGCTAAGGAAGAGGAACATGGAAACCGAGCAACCCTGGCCAGCAGCTGCCTCCACCAGTTTGACATCTGGGCAGAGGGGCAGAGACCACCCTCTGAACTACTGCAGAACGGTTGCTAGGCTGCTTATCACTCAGGGGGCCTTAGTGTGGGGGCCGCGGCCTTCCCTAGCACCTTGTCTGGCCCGGCAAGGGCCGCTCTCCCTCGGCTCTCTCCTCTCCTCTCTGCTTCCACCAAGCAGCTGGCACCTCCTTCAGGGAGCCCCCAAGTCTCCCATTTAGAAAAGCCGTGGTGGCAGTGAGGCCATCATGAGACCCTGTCCTGATGTGCAGGGCTCTGCCTGAGGCCTTGAGGTCTGCCCGCCCGTGCTCCCTGTTGGTGGCTTTCTGAAGGCGCCCTCCCTCCTCTTCACCTCTATTGCTAACGACAGCAGAAGAGGTTTTGAAGAATGGGTTCAATATCTCGGCTGCTTCAGACCGTCATTAATGCCCTGCTGCCTGATTCGTTAGCAGGGCCTCCTGTTTCCAGGCCAGTGCCTGCTGCCTGGTGCCGGCAAAGCCCTGAGCCATCAGCCATTCTGATGGAGCCCTCTGGACTCTGCACTGCCAGCCCTACCGCTGCGGCTCTGGTCTTGGGTCCTGCTCCCTTGAGTCTCCGCTGGCGTTTCCTCTCCAGGAGGTCCACAGAGTCGGTACCCATCATAGCAGGGACTTCACGGGTCCTGGTGTTTCCGTTCCTTGGCAGAACTGCAAGGCTTCTGACCTGCAACTCTTCCACAGAGAGGTGGACCTTGCAGGTGGGTTGTCTCTTCTGTGTGAGAGGTGGTAGGTGTGCACCTGCTTCTTGCCGGTTCTCCAGGAGGGACTTGAGCCTGTGGGCCTGGTCCCATGCCAGCCTCCCTCAGACAGCCCATGACTTGGGACGTCAGCCTCTGCTCCATGTTGGATAGCAGACATCTGACCTGAGGTCATGGAGGAGCATTTCCTCCAACACTGAAGGAGCAGTCCTGGGCAGCAGGGACTCTGGCTGCTCTGTTCTCTGCCCCTCCCTTACCCACCATCCCTAGGGACATAGATGCCACCACTGTTTCAGGGACCCAATTCCACTCTGGGTGTCCTGAAGGCAGAACCTCGACCAAAGAGAAATGCAGGTGAAACACACCCTCCTCAGGCCTTTCCCCCACAGGCTGTGCAGAAGGTCACAGTGTCCCTCCTGAGGAGGCTGCTGGGGCGAGGACCCAGGAGCAATGGGCCGTGCACGTGCTGGGGGGACACGGGGTCTGGAGGCAGCGGGGAGGATGCATTATCCCTGGTGCTCCTCTCCCCTCTGGCACCTGCTTCTTGGCCAGAAGGCATGGCCTCATCTGTAAGGGAAGCTGTCCTTTCCCAGAACCATTCTCCCTGAATGAATTCTAAGGAGACTTGAAAGGCAGAGGAAGGGAAGGGAGGCTGGAAGCTCTCGCGCTCATAGGCCCCTGTGCTGGTGGGTGCCCGGGGGCGGTGAGGAGTTAGAGCCTTAAACTGGACATGAAATTGAATGTGGGACAAGACTGCATTTTGAGTCACTCCAATTGACTGGAAGGTTTTGAAATCTGCCCCAAATGTCACTGAGAGAAGGGTGTGATTGAAGGGAGTGGGATGCCATATGCATTTGGAATCGGGTTGGACTCAGCGGGTTCCACACAGTGTCCCTGTGCAGAGCTGAAACCAGAGGTCAAGTCCATGGGCCACAGCACCAGAGGGCCAAGGCTGAGAGATGGGAGAGGGACGTGTGCAGTCAACAAGGTCCAGGTCTGCGTTTACAAATACTAGGCACAGCTGGGTGGATGATAGAGAGGCCCAGGACAGCAGGTGCAGGCCCAGGGTCAGAGTAGGCCAGGCCTACTCTGAGCAGGGAGACTGGCAAGGCACCTGGGCTCACTGTCAGGGTTAGCCCTCTCCTGGTATTTGGTAAATGATGGCCAGGCCCAGGTCCTAATGCTGACAGCAGCAACCAAAAGCCTCTTCAACTTCACGCCAGCCACATGAATTGTGTGTGATTATCCTCCTGTTAGCATCTCTGATGAAGACCTGGGCCCAGAGAGGGCGTAGGCAACTGGCTGCCCACCAAGCCCAGCTGCCCAGGTGGCGTTCTCAGATGCTGCCAAGGGCTGCCTGGCAGGGTGGCCCTCCCAGGGTTTTCTCGCATCTCTCCCCACCTGGTGGTGGGGTACAGAGGCCTCCGAAGTCCTGGGGCTGGGGGTATCACGAGAGAGGGGCTTGTCCCCAGATTAGGCAGGGAGGAAGCTGCCCTCCAAACTGGAGCACTGGGATCGGAGGGAGAACATCAGTGAAAAACGGAAGTCTTACCTTGCCAAGCTCCTGAGATTTTGAAGTTTACGAGCTACGGCAGCCAGTGTGATCCCGGCTGGGACCGACATGGAGAAACTTGGCCAAGTCGTACGGCCCTTGAGCAGGGAGACTGGCGATAACCTCGGGTCTGCCACACTTCAGAGGACACCGGGTCCCCCAGGAGAACTTCCTTCCATGTAGCTGGCTCCCACTTCCTCTGTCCAGACAGTGCCGTGTCCATGTCTGCGCCCCATGCTGTCCTGTAGGCAAAGGAATGGACAAGGTGACTCTTGTGAGTTCTGGGGTTGGAATCTGCATTAATGGAGGTTCTTCAGAGAAACAGGTGCAGCAGGATTGATGTAGGCACAGAAGGAGGAGCTGGTGCACATGGTCTGAAACTGAATGGCCCCCTGTCCCAGCAGGGAGGCAGGAGCAGGTGCCTGTTGCCTCTCGTCCTCTTAGGCCCTCAGTGAGTTGGATGATGTCCAATGCTAATCTCACCCAGAACTGTCCTCAGGGACACGCCCAGGAATGTGCTCGATCTGTGCCCTCTGTGGTCCACTCACATCAACAGAGAATCCCCCCTCCATGGTCCTGGAGGCCTGATGCCAAACCCCGCTCCAGGTGGGACAAGACCTGGGTGGGGGTGAGGTGTGCCCAGCAGATAACAACTGGTTTCTTTGCATCGAATCACAGATGGGGACAGGGCTCCTGGAGAGGCCCTTGCTCACCTACATCCTTGGTAGCTCAGGGCCTGGCCTTGGAAATGAAGGCGGGTACAGAAGAGACGCCTTGGAGATTCCGCTGAGCTTGGGAGCCATGTGGGACACTCGCACCCTGTGCGTACCGAACAGCAGCAGTGTGGCAGGCGTGGCCACACTCCCTTGTTTCAGACCCTGCCCTGCTTCGTTGCACCCCGGCAGCAGTCTGATGGATGAGGGTCCCTGCCAAGCTCGCCCTGTAAGTAGAACAGTGTTCCCAGGGGCTGGGCACCTTGCCAGGGGTAGCAACTAGAGAGCAGCAGAACCCGGCTCCCACCACCTGCCTGGCCCCCGAGCTGCTCTGGACCTCTGTGCCCAGGTCCCCTGGACCACGCACTCCAACAGAGAAGGGCAGTTTCCCACTGCATTTCCTGCATGTGCGACTGGGAGTGCATGCACCCCGTGACAGCAAGGGCAAGTCACCTCACCCGTGTGAGGGTGGAGACAATGTCGTCCTCCGGTATGTTGTCCCCACCAGGGACTGTCTGGCTGCCCTCCTTGGGATGTGTACCCGAGTCCTCTGCCCTAGGAGGTAGTGCTGCCCCAGGGGTCGCAGGGCCTTAGGGGAGGCCAGGAAGCTCTGACCCCAGTTTCATCTGCTGTGTTGGCCCCATCACAGGGACCTGACGGGTCGGAGTGTTCATGTAGAGAGGCAGGCAGCCACCAGAAGGCTTGCTCTTTCTGTGGAAATGTCCAGTCATGGATGACAGTGGAGAGGGGTCAACCCTCTGCCAGGGTGGTGAGCCAGGCGGCGGTGGGGCCCAGGAGCGGCAGGGGGCATGCTGTCAGCAGAGTTGGCGCGGTGAGTGGGCCCAGCCCGTGATCCATGGGGAGAGAGGATGCCTCAGTAACCTACTTGCCGGAGGTCGGGAAGCGGCCCTCGTTGGCTTAACAAGGTGAGGAGCGGGAGAGGGAGCCAGGGCCATCTGGACCTGCTCAGCATGCAGTGCCTCTTCCCCAGAGCACAGAGGATGTCAGAGAGGCAGGTGGCAGCAGAGTGGGCCAGCAACTCTTGGAAGGTGTCATTCATAAAATATTGGATCACTGTGGACACAGAGCACACACCAAATGGTGGTGACAGGTCCTGGTGGGGGTGCCGGATGGGACCCCGTCTCCATTCATCCTGACTCACCCAGCTCGGGCCATGTGCCACCGCAGCTCTTGTTGGTGTGGACTCGAGCCACAGGAGCGGATCCAACGTTTCTGAAATGAGCAAAAGCGGGCCCTGGTCGTGGGTGCTCACTCCATGAAGGGTACCACGTGCATTAAAAAAATACTGTTCCACGTTTCTTTATGACAAAATAAAATGGAGTCTCAGCCAAGAAGAAGATGGCAGACAAACCTTTCTCCTAAAGCTGTTTTCTGACACACACAGGGTACAGGCTGTACTGGTGGCCGTGCCCAGGACTGCAGATCCATGGGGCAGTCCTGCAGGGGGTGGGCAGCAGTGGGCAGGGGCTGTGGAGTGACATGACCTTGGTTCCTCAAAGCCATGCCTGACCCACCTTTGTGCAGTATAGATGGAGACCGTCTTTGCCCCAGAGAGAGACGACAGGCATGGCCAGGACTAGTGCAAGGTCCATCCAGAGTCATGGCCACACCTGATCCCTCTCAGCCAGCTCTGCTTACAGAACCTTCCAGACCACATCCCAGTGAGCTCTGCCAACCCAGCTGGAGAGACAGAGGGAAAGGGGAGCCTGTCCCGGCCACAGGGTAGGACGCTGTGTCCCCACACCTCACAACACGGCCCCTGCCATCCTCCTGCTTGGGATTTGGAATGAGACCAGGAGGCTCGTGTGATTTCTTCAGGATCTTCAAATCCGAAGGGAGTTAACACCCGTGTTGGATCCAGACACAGAGAGAAATGAGGACATTTTGCAGACAGGGTGGAGAAGCAGAGGGAGCTAAGAATCCCTGGGAGAGTGTGCGGAGAGCCCCATCCCGGTGGTCAGACCCTGCTCCTAGCCCCCGTGGGCCTGTGTGTGCCTGCCTTGGGTTCTGAGCCACCTGGTAACCACCACTAAACCTGCTTTGACCTTCGTAAGTAAGAATATTTCTTATGTGCCGTGATTGAAAACTGAGGCAGAAGGTTAATCTTTAACCACTTCCTCCCAGTGTGGTGGTTCCCGGCTTCTTCCCACCTTTTTTCCCATGTGCCCATCACTGGGCTAAGGGCTGGGACATTGTCATGACACACAGCATGCACTAAGGTGCCCAAGGGTGTCCTCTCCATGCCCAGTTAAATTCCTAAAGAAAGGAAATAGCGGCCCTTCCCCCCAGCAGCTGCGTCAGCATCACGCTGTGGGTGACACTCCCCAGCAGCTGCGTGGTGGCGCCCAGGGCGGGTGAGGGCTGGGAGTGAGTGGAAGTGACGACAGCCTTCACTTCCATGCTTCTCCCTTGAACAGTGCATTTGGGAAACCGCTTGAGCTCCAGGTAAAGCAGAGCCAAGCGGGGAAGATTCGCCTCCCTTGGCTGCTGCAGCTGAGGGGTGTGCGGAGGGACGGCCCAAGCTCCCGGGATCCTTCACACCTGGCAGCAAAAAACTCTGCCCAGGCACGGTGCTTCCCTGTGGCCTGCCATGGCACCCATCCCCTGGACTGAGAACAGGTGACAGGACAGCCAGTGCTGTGGCCTGGGACTCACCTGTCCAGGGGCAGACAGCATGGGCTTGTCCTGCTGCTTCCTGGGGCGTACCCTGGGCTTCTGAGTCAGCTGAGAACAAGTCTCTGACTGGTGCTCTGGCCATGCTTTGAGAAAGCAGAGAGTCTCTGTGTCCTCCCTGACACCCCCAGGCATTGGGGGAGTCTCTATCCTCCCTGATACCTCCAGGCATGGGGGGTCTCTATGTCCTCCCTGACACTCCCAGGCATTGGGGTGAGTCTCTGTGTCCTCCCAGATACCCCCAGGCATCAGGTTACACTATTTATTTTTATTGATTTTATTATTTTTTTAAATACACGACAACAGTGGAATGCATTACAATCCTTATTACACATATAGAGCACAATTTTTCGTATCTCTGTATATAAAGTATGTTGACATCAGTTTATGCCATTATACATGTACTTTTCTTTTTGCATTACAATTCTTAATACACATATATACCACAATTTTTCATATCTCTGTTTGTATATAAGGTAGGTTGACACCCAATTCAAGTCTTCACACATGTGCTTTGTATAATGATGACCATCACATTCCACCATCCTTACTAATACCCTTCCCCCTCCCTTTCCCTCCCACCCCTCTTCCTTATCTAGAATTAATCTAATCCTCCCATGCTCTCCCTCCCTACCCAACTATGAGTCACCCCCTTATATCAAAGAAAGCATTTGGCATTTGTTTTTTAGGGATTGTCTAACTTCACTTAGCATTACCTTCTCCAACGCCATCCATTTACCTTCAAATGCCACGCTTTTGTTCTTTTTTAATGCTGAGTAATATTCCATTGTGTATAAATGCCACATTCATTCACCAGTTTGAGTATCCAACTTAATTGTTTGAAGTTCAAGTATTGGCCCCTCAATTCTCAGACCACAGAAGCAGCAGCTAGATGGAAATGACAACCCCCCACCCCCCCACATCCTGCGGCCAAGAAAGTCCACGCCCAGAGGCTCTGGGTTCCTGGCCTATGGGGCCTTTGATTCTGGGCCTGCTCACCCCATGTCCAGAGGTCAATGTCCCACAGACATTCAGGCTCTGGGTCAGCTGCAGGTGAATTTGGGGGAAGAATCCGCCCCTGGAATGCACTGGTCCACTGTCCCCGCAGCCTGTGTCCACTGTGGCGGGTCTCAGGCAGCATCCCAATTCGTGATGCTTCTGGGCCCGGTTCAACGGCGGGCATCCCCTTTGTGTGCAAGACCAGGTTAGGGCTCTGGCAAGTGAGACCCACCTTCCCTCCTGGACTCAGGGATCTTCCTTGGACACCTGCCCATTTCCCGGGCTCCCCGAGGCTGCGGTCTTTCTCTCCTGGCTGCCCACCTGGCTGCGAACCCGATGCCTGTGGGGTGCCTAGACCACACTTCATGTCCCTCAGGCGATGCACTTTCGGGGACCCCAGCGGAGCTGAAGACCTGGGTGACCGTCCAGTGCTGCTGCTGGTTTCGGGAGCCAGGCTCTGCCTGCCAGACCCCACTTGTTGCCTAGCTCCCTCCCAGCATAACTAGGTCTGGTCCAGCTTGCTCCAGACTAAGGTCCCCATCCCTCCCCACCAAGACCCGTCAGACTTGCAGGGCCTGGCTTTCATTATGCTGCTCACAACCTGAACCCCTGCAGCCGCTGGCCTGCCTGCCATGGCCAGCCCTTACGATGCATCCCACAGCTGCCCCCAGGTGCATGTCATCGTCACCTGGCCAAAGGAGAGACTGTCACGGGAGGCCTCTGTGCCGAGTGGTTCTCAGGACTGTGCGATGGGACAGCCCAACAGAGAAGCAGGAGGTCTCTGAGGAACCCCACTAGGAGAGGCCGTTACCCCACACCAATGAAATAAATCCATCTTAAGTTGGTTACCAGGGTCAGCTCCAGGCCCCTCTCCAGAACCCTCTGCAGCTCAAAGTGAAGCAAGGAAATGTCATAAAGCCACAGCCTGAGGTGGGATCGTCCTAAAGCTCAGACTTCCCTGGTTCACCTGGTCTCCCTTCAGGCAACAGCATTTCAATTACTCTGGTCTTTAGCAGGGGAGCTGATATTTTTTGGGCAGGATAAATGAGGTCTTTTCCTTTTTAGATATATATTTCTGCAGCTAACACCAAACCAAGAATATTAATGGCTCTCAGTCCAACGTTGATCTCGTAGAGCACTAGCAAAGTGGTAGCAGGCGGCGGCACTTTTGCTGGGGGCAGCAATTAAGCAGGTGGAGAAGAGACTCGGGTAAGGCAGAGACTTGTGCTGAAATGAAATTACGGGAATCTGCCCTGTCAGAAGCCTGATTCCTGCCGAGATCTGAAGGCAAGCCTGAAGACTAATGGAACTCTGCTCCTCTAAACGCCGAGCTAAGTAGCTAACGAGCCCTCTGAACCCCGCCAGTGCTGCTGACTCCTGGAGCCCTTTGGGAAGGTGAGCAGATGGCAGGGACCGGCAGCTTCCCAGCTTGGGGAGAGGTGTCATCTCCACTGGTCACACACCAATTTCCCATGCACAGGCCCCCAGGGGTTTCAGTGCCATAAGGGGCACCATCCCTTAGGCCTTTGTCCTGGGGAATGGACTCAGGAGTGTAGGACCCTCACCCAGGGCCTCTCTGGCACTCCAGGCTTATAGGGGACCACCACATCCCAGACCAGGGTCTCAACTCAGAACCCACAGAATTTAGCAGTCAAGAAGATCCAACATTTTTTTTTTATTTCAAAAGACGAACTCATTAACTTAGACAGATGGAGCTCCCTAAACTGAAAATCCAAAATCTAAATCTGAAGCACTATGTCAATGCTCAGAAGGTTCTAGATTTAGGACCATCTTGGATTTCTGATTTTCGGATTAAGGATGTTCAACTAGTAAAATCTTTGCAAAAAAATTCCAAGATCTAGAATCTGAAACACTTCTGGTCTAGATCATTTTGGAAAAGGATGCACAACCTGTATTAGGAGGTCAGCGGATGAACAAAGGCTGGCCAGTTCCTTGAGACAGCATTGCTTTCTATGGGAGATCCAAAAGGCAGATCAAATCACAGGGCAAAAGCTGTGATGCGCTTATTTTCTACTCAAAATACAAGAAAGATTGGTGGACCAGATGAGGAGGAATCAGGAGCAGGCAGAAGTGGCAGCAGAAGGGAAGAGCAGCGGAGAGAGTCGGACCCCACGTTCCTGTGGACATGAGGGCAGGCCACAGTGGACCTCACCATCACAGACATCCACAGGACACTCACTATTAAAAAACCACAACTCTAAGTGAATAGCGGAAAGGTCAGTGGAGCAGAGGGAAGGGCAGGGCAAGTCCTGGGGACTGAACTAGAGCGAATTATAGTCCATGCTTTTATAATTATGTCAAACTGCATCCTGATGTCAAGTATGAGGAAGAAGAAGAACCAAAATAAGCAACCATAAAGCCGGCGTGTGTGAGAGAGTGACAATTTTTCCCATGTTCTCTGGACCCTTGTGTCTGGGCATGCTGAGCACAAGGCGCAGGGGCTGTGTCACCGACCACTTCTGTCCTTCCTGTTGTACCATTACACCCAAGCTGGGGCCGCCACAGGCCGACCTGCAGTTGCTGGCCCAGTCCTCAGTATCCTGGGGTATGGACTAGTCCCTTCAGGTGTAGGAAGGGAATTCACCCCACATGGGGGAGCCTGGGGCTAGGCCTGGGGCCTAATTCTTTCCAGGGAGATCCTGGTGGAGAAACTGCTTTCTTTCTCAAGTGTTGGGAATATTGTCCGTTTAGGGACATGGGCTATAATCCCCCGCCCGGCTGGAATGTCAAACTGCCAGTGAGAGGAATCTTCCTCCAGCGTGCGTGGGCTTTCTGTGGGGTGTAGACATGACCAGGACCTAGGACGGCTCCTTCTGAGACCCTGAGACGATCAGCTGGTGGAACGGGGCTGTGTGTAGGCTGTTCCCTGAGGCTGCCTGGGCTTTCCAGGGCTCTGCTTTCTCAGACTCCACTGGCCTGGGGCCGTCTTGGCGACATCCTGCTGCACACTGTCTGGCTCTTATTTCCACCTGGTGTCGACAAAAGCAGGGCTCAGCTCCTTTTCTTGAATCACTCCAAGACCCTCCCTGGGGTCTCCACATGAGGTGCACTTCCTTATTCACAGCAGTGAGGGGAGCAACAGTCCGACGTCAGGCCTCAGGCCTCGGGTCAAAGCCGCTGTCTCTCTGCCCTCCCCAGGCTTTGCCTTGTCCAGCCCTGTCCCAGGGCTTGAGCTTCTCTTTGCACACCCTGGAATCCTTCCTGCTCACACACAGAAGCAGCCGCTTGTGAAGGAACAATTCCACTCCACACTGGCTCCGTCTTCCTCCTCAGGCTGGGATGCAGACTCTGGAGCTGTGACGTCCTTCCCCGGGAGCATTCAGAGGCTGTCTTCAAGAGCCTCACATCCCACTGCAATGTCAGTTAATGACCAACAGGGCTGGGGGGAAAGAGAATTAGGATTAGGGCCTGAGTTCAGTCTCCCAGCTCTGCTCTGATAAGCCAGTGACCTTGGACAAGTGACTTACTCACATAGCTCCCATCTGAAAAGCCGGGGTCACACCACACAAGGCTGAGAGCTGCCATAGCTGGAACTTATGTGGCTGACAGAGTGCCTGCATCATACAGATAGTGGCCAATGCCAAGGGCTTTTCTTTGGTTTTAACACTCCTAGCACCATAGGTGCTGCTAAGCAGACAGGAGCAGCTTGTTAAGACAGTGTGGAGCGAGCTGAACACAGGCACTTTTCCTTCAAAATGTGACCTTGCCGCATTACAAGGATGCCAAGATAGCACAAATCTGCATTCCACGGAAACCAGCCCCCGCATCCTGCTTGGGGCAGAGGCTGACTAGGCAACCCTCTAGGGCAGAGACTAACTGGGTGTCTTCCTGCCTGTCAGGGCTTTGGCCCAGAGGCCCCATCGCACATAAGCCCTTGGACATCATGGGTGTCCTCCAGGAAGGGCTGTGGAGAGGGCAGAGGGGATGGTTAGAGGTGACCAGGATGGGGACCCTGGCAAACAGAGAGGAAAGGGGCAGTGAGCAGAGTGGAAATTATTCAAATCCAATCTTGTGTATTTTATGAATGTCTGAAAGAATCACTAGGAAAACATCCCAGGCATCAGAGCCTGTCCTCTTACTTTAAACGTGCACACAGGTGAGTTTTGTGTCTTGGGCTCCTAGGTGAGGAACACCTGGGCAGCTGTGTATGACCCCTCCTAGTGTACTGGGGAGGGCAGCTCCCACTCACAGCCCAGCGCATCCTGGCAGCTCGCTGTTGTGAGAATCCCCCGGCCGCTAACCTGCTCTCCTGTCTCCAGGTGAGGGAGGGAGGGGTCTCACTGCCTGTCTGTCACACAGGGTCAGGACCGACACCCATAACAAAGACAGGGTAACAACACAAAAGCATCCCATGCTTATTGGTCATGGCATCATGTCACGTGGGAGCCTTCAGATGGAAGACCCAAGACCCAGAGCCAACTAACAGTTTTTGAGCTTAGGTTTGACGCAGCATGTGGAAAAATAACAATGGATAAAGGAGTCCAGTCTCAGTAGTGGACTTGAGACAGCAGGGCTGTCCTGTAGACCCCTGACCTCTCTGCAACTTCTGCCCCCCAGGTGTAGGCAGGAGCCTTCTGAAAGTTTCCATGATCCACCAGGAAAGGCAGGTCAGAGGATTTCACCGTGGGCAGCTCCAAGACAGAGGCTAGGAGGTCAGAGCTTCTGGGACCTGCCTTGGGAGAAGTCCAACCTGCTGTGGGTCAAGGTCAGAGGACAACTGCTTCTGAAGCTTCACGTTGGGTATCTTTCTTGAACCCCACAATGCCATTCCCATAATGTTCTTGAAATGACAAAATTTTGCGAATGGAATATATCAGTGGTTGCCGTGGGCTATGGACGCAGGTGATGAGCGGGGAGGAGGGTGGTCCTAACCAGGGTGGGAAGCCGGCCTGGTTACCATTGAAGGCAAAGACGCCACACCACAGACCACACATTGTGCCTCACGGCACACGCCACACGCACCCCACAGGTAAACCCAGGAAACGTAAGATCAGCGAGCCACACCGTGGTCCACCCTGCGCTGACACTCTGAAAGGTGCTCCCGCTGGGAGACTGGGGGAGCGCGCCTTCAGCCTCCCCACCGTTCCTCAGACTGAGTCCACAGGGACCTGACATTAAATTTTAATAAAAAGGCCAGCAGACCATATTCAAGTGAGGTTTTATTTTCATCAACGCATTACAAGTGTGAAAAGTGAAAGAAAATCACAATGGAAGGCTCATTAGGAGCTTTCTGAGGTGGTGTGGGGAAGTCCCTGGGGACAGGACTTGGCCATCTCAGCTGCCGCCTGGGAAGGTGAGCCTTGGGCACCTGGACTCCCCCTGCATCTGAAGCTGCCAGCTAATGTAGTGGGTCCAGACACTAGAGAGGGGTGATGTGGGGCGATCAGACTGCGGCCCTGGGACTCCCTGTGTTGGGAAAACAACGGCAGCCGCACCCCCGAGAAAAACCCCAGCATGGCGTCTAACGAACCTCCTTCTCCTCTTTGTTTCTTTCACTGGTGCGAAAACTTCCCGCAGGACCAATGTCCAAACCCTGCTGGTGGGAAGCCTTAGCCCCAATTAGAATTAACTTCTTGGGCTCTGGAACTGACATATGGAAGAGCTTGCCAATAAATGGGCGACCTGTTATCTACCTCAGCCCTGCGACCTCTCCTTAGACCTATATAAACACACAGCCTTTTGTAATAAAGTGGGAAAACTCTTTGGTAATCTGTGTGGTGTGGTGTGGCGTTTTTCTAGTCTTACAACCTGTGCGCGTGGGCTGCTCCCCGTCTTTCTGCCCACTCCTCTACGCGGACTCCAGTGGGACCTCCTACAAAGGCATCTTCCGCCTTGCCTGCTTGTCTGTGGAAGCTCCCACTCTTTCTGCCTCCTTCGGGATGCTTCTTTATTCAGAGCTCTGTGAGCCCAAGTCTCCCCAATTGTAACTTCTAAGGGCCCCAAACACATTCCTCTGCTCTTACAGTTTCTGACTGAATTGATCCACAAAAGACAGACCTCTGTCCCTGTCCTTTGGAAATTCCCTGCTGGGCCCAGGCTGCCTTCCTCTCTCACAGCCCCCTCTCTCCCTCCTGGCATTTCAGAGGTTAAGAGGAAGCACAATTTGCCCTCTGGGGTTCTCAGTTCTTCCTAAGCCCTGGGGGCCAACACAGCCCCCACTCTGCCCAGCCCTCAGGCTCCTGGGTGTCTGGGGGATCCCACGAGTCACATTTAAACAGAATGCCAGGGCCTCTGCCTGGTTTTGTTTTCTACAAGGAATTCATTAACTAGAAGAGAATTTTTTGACATTTAGAAGGAACATTTTTCCTGCTGATAATAGTAGCCCATTGTATACAAATATGATTGTCCCTGGAAAAGAAATTAGCTGGTGAGGTCTTATTTTCTGACAGGATTCAATAGTTCTCCTTATAAAGTAAATAGTGAGGTTAAATGTGATGAGGAAGTGCTACTTATGTGTAAGTGGGTGTCAGGTGATACAAAGTAGCTGTGGATGGTATTAATAGATGTGGACATGGAATTGTTGAGACAGGTTCTGTTTGGGGCAGGGCAGGGACCTGAGGAGACCCCCAAACAACCAGCAGTGAAGGGCAGAAGTGCTCGAGTCCTGGCTGAGCTTCTGTGAAGAGCCAGAGAAGACTGTCCTGGGCTTTCTGCACTCCGTGACCTCTGGGCCACTACTGCACTGTGCCCTTTGAGGAGGAAGGCAGCCACAGACAATCCTGAACAGGGGGTCGGTCCCGCTGTGCCTACCTGTGGGCCTGGAACTCCAGCTTCCTACAGCTTCCAGGGGCCATGAACTGCTACTCTTCTTTCTCCAACCACTTAAAGCCCCTCCATGGCCATTAAAGAACAAGGGGTGTGTAAACTTGGCTTGCAGCCTCCAATGCTGACCCCTGCTGCAGGCTCTGGGACAGCCCATTGAATATTAGCCCAGCGTCTAGAAAGAAAAGCTAAGGAATCAAATGGGTTACAATGATTTTAATTAGTATTTGGTAATATGAACTCTATTTAGGTAGTTTTAAAAAAAATTAGTAAGAAACATTTTGTAGGTACGAAAAGATACATTTCATTAAGAGGTGTGTGTGTGTGTGTGTGTGTGTGTGTGTCTTGTCACACAGTAAGGGACAACAGTGGAACCTGCCTGTGAGCAAAGGGTTAACCTACAGGCTGCCCCTGGCTCCTATAACCCAGCTGCTGCTGACTCCCAAGAAACCTCCCGCACTCACATCAAGCCAGCGAACCTTGAGAAATCCTGCTGCGGAGCCAGGCAAATTTGCTTTCATCTGCAGTTCCCAGATCTGTGCAGGTGGGAATGAGCCCTGGCCTTGCTGGGGGCTGTTAGTCACAAGATGGTCCCAAGGCTGTAATGGAGTCCGAGAGATTCCATATAATGGTCTTACCTTTCCACCTACCTGGAGACCGTCCTTTGGAGGGAGCGGTTTATCCCTCTCTTTTCTCCAAAGCTTTAAAGCAAAGTTTGGACATTATTAGAGTCCCCAAGTTGACAGTCACTCACCTTCAAGGATATGTACTGTAATGCCAGGTTCATGGGACCCCAATAGACCTCTAGGAGCCGAATCCAATGCAATCACACAAGAGTCTTTATTGCAAGGGCTTGGACTCACAACCATTTCTGACACAGCGGTCCCAGGGAGTGTTCAGTTTGATTTTATAGGTTTTGGGGATACTCTATGTGTCACAACATCAAACAGAAAATCATTTCACACCGCAAGAAAGTCTAACTACAACTCTTAACATTGATTAGCACATTCACTGGTGGGAACAAGTTGGATAGGGGTGATTGGTTAGTACAAGAGGGGGATTCCTTTGAACTGATTGGTTTAAGCCATGAGGGGAGTAAGTGCTAAAATACATGGTTTCCCAACATATTATCAACCACCATAAACTACTGGGGGTCATCTGGCATCCCAGGTATTTTCCCTGTCTCATGCTGATTGGTGGTTGCTAGGGGGTTGCTATGGGTCCCCACCTAGCCTAACTGAGTCAGAGACACCTAGGGCTGCAGATCTGTCCTGTTATTTGCAGACAAACCACTCAGCAGGGTGGGTATGTGCTTAGGAGTGCTCTGTGGGTTTTTCCAAGGACAAGAGTCACGCCCCCTTCCTTGGACAGGCTTTGCTCTGAGGTAGAGGCTGGTTTCTCAAAAATAGAGTCACATCAGTTTCTCAGTATAAGTCCACTGGGAGTTGTCAGGAAACCCAGGTGATTTTAATTCAGGGACCCTCTCGTGTCCTTCGGAGCCCCTATCATGTGCTGCTCTGGGCTCTGGAGCAGCCTCGTTTCGTGCTGGCTGTCTGGAAATCTCACTCAGGGCCAAGGGCAGCTTACCTTACGGACTCTGACCCACTGCGGTTCTTTGCCAGGTGCAGCTCAGGGAGGCGAAGACCTGCGGAGTAGCCCCAATGTCATGCAGATACTTCTTCCCAAAGCCATGGGCAAACTTTTTTCTTTAACTTTGTCCCCTAGGATTCCACATTTTGCTTGGCTGTTAATCTGAGGATGGGCATTGGGGCTGCTTTTGTGCTGGGGCTGTTGTGGGTAGAGGATGGCAGACAGGTATCTGCTGGAGCCCTGGCTTCTGGTTCAGCTCCGTGACCTAGGGGTGGACTCGGGTCCCATGGTGATTCATGTCCCACCTTCTGGACAGCATCCCCCTGGGCCTTAGGTCTGTTCCTTTTCCTTTTGCTCTGCAGGATGGACAATTTCAATTGTGTTGCCTTCAAGTTTGCTGAACCTCTTTTAAAAATGAGTCTTTGTCTAATATTTTCAATGCCTGGGCTTTCTCTGAGCAAATTCCACTGGCTGCTTTTTTCCTCGTGTGAATGGGTCCTGCTTTCTTGTTCCTCTGTCTTGTATTTTGTTTTTCTTGTGGAAAATGGAACCGTCTGCAGTGTGGCAGTTCTAGAGATCAGGTCCTGTTCCCCGGACTGCTACCCCTCAAGTCCAATGGGTCTGTGACTCCCCCGAGCCAGCCCAGGACTCTGTGCCCACGCCCAGCCACTGACGTCCCAGTTCTTCGTTCCAGTCTGGAGTTCACTCCTCCAGTCTCCCCATGTTCTGCTTCTAGGGGAGCCCAGGCTGCAGAAAGGTCTGGAAAGCAGAGGCTCAGATGGGAGTTGGCAGCTGGCTGGATCACGGCTGGACTTGGAGTGCTGTGTCGCTGGGAGCAGGATGTAGAGTTCATTAGGCAGACTTATCTGTACAGGGCCCTCTCCCTTAAGGCATTGCCACCTGACGTGGCACTGGGAGGCAGTCCCCATGGTGTGAGGCAGTTCCTGGAACCAAGTGCTTGCCAGAGTAAATGTCCTGGATCATGGTAGAGAGCACTATCACCCTAATGACCTGGTGCTGAGTGACTGCTTGAGGGCCACTGGGCCCATTGGACTCTGGGAAGTCTCTGTGGACATCCTCCATGCAGGTCACCATGGAGAGAGTCCTCATCAACCCAAGCCTCTTCACACACAGCTGCGGTCCTGCCAGCACTAGGCAGCTTCCCGAAGCCCCTCCTTCACCCCCCAGATGGGCACTACTCCCAGGCAGTGCTGGACGCTCCCTATGTGCCAATACCTGGGGGGCTCATACCCTTAGGTGTCCAAGGCAGACGACCAGCTCTAGAAGCACAGCCCCAGTCCCAGCCTCCCCTTAGGGACTTTCTGTTCACCCCAATTCATGCCTCACTAGAGCCAATGGTCTTTCCCCACATGGACAGAGCTAGCCTGCACTCACCCAGGTGCACAGCCAGGACTCTGGGTGGCCACGGAGCCAGCCTCTCCCTCAGCCCGTCTAGTCATCCCGGTCCTCAGTGGAACTACTTCTCTTCCTCCCTCATCCTGTCACCACTGGTCCTGAGAGGTAACTAGCTGCCAGGTGTCTTGAGCCCTCCTGTGTCCCCATGCCCACCAGGCCCTCTGAGCTGCCGTCATCCACCCAGAGACTGGCACCATCTTCCAGCCATTTCTTCTACACCTATCAGGGGCCACCCACCCTCCCTCACCTTCCAGAAGGCAAATCCAATTACTTCTCCCCACTGAGGTCACATCAGCCCTGACCATCTACCTCTGGTACCTGCATCCTTGGCAATCCACCCCCCTAAAGTGACACCAGAGCTGATCTGTGTGGCCAACAGACCTGGGCAGAAAAGATGGAAGGGCACTTATGGGACTTGGCTGTAAGAAGCTGAGCTCCATCTCGGGCTCCCTCAGGCCCCTCTTTCTCATTCTGAGAGGCACAGCTACTCTATGTTCACCCATTTCACGAGGAGGCCCACAGAGAGAAGACAGAGACCCGAGTGACCCTGGAGGTGGATCCTCAGCCCTGTCAAGCCTCAGATGATGAGAGTCCTGGCCACTGGTTTCCCAGCCTCACCTGGGACCTCACCTGGACTCCTGACTCCTGCAACCAGGTGAGACAACGGGAGCCTGCCCCGGCTTTGGGCAAGTTGTTACATAGCAACCAATAGCTCGTGCTCCTCCTGGGCTTCCTCAAATTCCTAACAAGGGTCCAGTCTCAGTGTGATCTGGCCATGTCCTGCCTGGGCTGCATACCTGCCTCGTGTCCTCTGTGCAGACCTCTGTGGACACATCCCCTCACCTCCACCATGACACTGGCCTCTTTCAGGAAGGCTCTTCATAGCCTTGACACCTACGTTAAGACCTGTTTCCTCTTACAGCTCAGCACAGGCACCTGCTCAGGGAAGCCAAAGTCACCCCGAGTGACCAAGTCACTGTCTGCGCTGGAAGCCGTGACGGCCTCCTGCCCCCGATGCCCTCCTCCTGCAGCAACAGCCCCCTGCTGATCCACTGCTGGCCTGCAAGTCCTGGGTGCCCTGCTCAGCTCACGCCACCCTCACAACCACCCTGCAGGATCCTGTTAACAGATGAAGACACCGAGGCACGGAAGGCCAAGGAGGTCGCCCAGGGTCACCCAGTGAGTGCAGATTTACACCTGTGTGTGCTTATTAGATTCTGCAATCTCTTGGAGCCCGCCTCTCCCTCAGCCCCTCCAGTCATCCCGGTCCTCAGAGATCTCTTCTCTTTTTGCCATGGTGGCCCCAGCCCACTTCCCAACGGCCCAGCCATACAAACAGGCCATGGCCAGCAAGCCTGCTGGAGCCCAGGCAGCAGGGTTTCTGAGGCACGCTGACCCCGATGCTTCATCTTCAGGCAGCAGGAGCCCATTTCATCGATGGCAGATGATATGGGAGCTTCAGGCCAAAGGCTGAGCAGACAGCCCAGGAGGACTGGACCACGGCTGGAAGCCAATACCCAGGGACTCGCAGCCCACCCTGCCACTTGGGTCCTGCCAGACAGCAGGCACAGGCACCCAGGCAGAAGAGCGGCCGTGGCAGGAAGGGAGCAATGCCAGATTGTGGAGAAGACAGAAGGCTAGGCAGCAGCAGCCTGTGGCCACCTGCGGGCAGAGTCCAAGGAGGCCAGGAGCAGGAGGGGGCAGGCAGCTGCCCGGCCACTGCCAGTGCTCCAGGGCTGGCTGCCTCAGTTCTGCCCCTAGAAAGCAGATCCTGCTCCTCGTACCGTGTAAGGGTCTCTGGCCAAGACTTAGATCAAGACTGAGCACGTCCTAGCATGTGACATTCTAGCATGTGACATCCTAGCTTTGATTTCCTGCTCCCTGGCTGGTACAACTGTGGATTTGCAAACAGCAGGTCACAAAGCACACCAATGGTGCTGCTGCGTTGCCCAGATGTCCATTCTCAAATCTCATGCTTGCAGGCCATTCTTGAATACAGAAACCTGGTCCCTGTTGTGGTTGAAGCTTAAGGTCAGGTTAAGGCTGGGTCCCCAGCTACAGGATCACTGGAGGTGGGAAGGAGGTTAAGTCACTGGGGGCGTGTCCTTGAAGGGTGTGTGGGGACCTCAGCCCTTTCCTTTTTCTGTTTTGGCTTCTCTGCAGTCATGAGATCTGCAGCTTTGCTCCACCACCAGACCTGATGCGCTGTCTTGCCTCAGGCCCAAAGCCACAGTGCTAAGTGACCATGGGTCAACCCCTGCAGCCAAGTACATCTTCTGTCTTTTCCAGGTGACTTTCCCCAGGCATTCTGTCACAGCATGGAGAGGTGACTGACTCCTTAGAGGGATCGCAGGCTGAAACAGCAGGCGCCTAGTCTAGGGGAGTGAAGGTCAGATCCTCCACAGTGGCCACATTTCCTCGAGGCAGGGTGGGCACTGTTCTGGCCACGCACTGGCCCACACAGCCTCCAGGATGCACCACAGTCCGTGGCGGGAGGAACGCCCCAGCTGTAGCCCTGGCCACTCTTGGGCTCCTGGCTCCTTCCACTCCACTTCCCTCTGCTGCCTCCCGCTTGCTCGAGGGCTCCTGCCAGACCCTACCCAGTGCAGGCACCAAGTGGACACAACAATAAAGTTACACATGAATCTAAACCACCATTGCAGGGGACACTCCTGCCGCTCCTGGGGGACCGTGCTTCCATGTGTCAGCCAGGTGACAGGGCCTGACATCTTGGAGGAAACCAGGCACATGGACATGGAATGAATCCCAGGGTCTCTGCTTGAAAATGTCCAACAGTTTAGGTCTCTGTCCAGTGAGTTCCCCTGCGGGTTGCTACTCTGCATAGTCTGTATTTAGACTAGAATGGATGGTGGGTACACGAAGGCACATGGCTGGGGGCCGTGCAGCCACTCTGAGGTGCAGAGGCATGAATCCCATCAGGGAGGGAGAGGGGAGGGAGTTAGAGGGCAAGGGCCACATCTGTCCTGGGCACAGTGCTGCCCATCTGTGGCCCTCTCCAGCCAACGCTGTCGACCAGTCAGCCCTGTAAAGCCCTGCGTGTCGCCGGGCCCAGCTTGTGGGTCCAGGTTCCTACACTCCTTACCGTGATGGCTTCTCCTGGGCTTTGTGCCTATCAATTCAATCTCTGGGTCCCTGTTGGCTTTTTCATTTTAAAACCCATTTTTAGCATCCCAGTCTCCATTTCTCTCATCTGAATTCTCACTGAAGCTCAACCTATTCCCTGACAGCTTGAATTCCTCTCAGTCATTCATCTCAAGACTGTGCAGCAGGGATGGCTTGGCTTCCCTGTAGATGATTGTGCAGAGGGGCTCCGGCTAGAGCCTGGGAGTGAAGCACTCAGAGAGTGCCCTTGGGCCTGGCTGCCTGCCCGCCTGCCCTCTAGGCCCCACCTGCCACTGCCTGGTGGGAGGATGGCTGCTATAGGAAGGAGCATCCTCCCAAGCTCCTCTCCCAACCCCATGTGCATTCTGGGTGCCTGTGGACACAACAAGGAACAGAGATAAAAGCCAGTCAGGCCTCGTCTTTGACATAATAGCCCCATTCTGACATGGAGCCCAGCAGCAGGCAGGAGCCCAGCTCCTTTACAAAGCTGTCACACATCTGCGCACAGAGGTGGTGACCTGAGAGCCACCCTGTAGCTGCTTCTGGGCAAATGTGCTGATGGGACACCATTCCCCAGTGGGGAGGGGCCCCTGGCTTCAGGGACAGTTTGAAGAGGTGGTGGCCTGCAATCTCCACCTGAAACTCTACCTCTAAAGGGAAATCACTGGACACTGAAAACTCCATCCCCATCCACCAGAAAGGACAGACACACGTGTGTGTACTCAGGTGTTTTTACCTCGGTCGTCCTGTCACCACCCGCCCATGCATTTTTTCAAGGTAAAAAGTGGAGACTTTGGAGACTGGAGATGCTGTTTTCTGGCCGTGTCCAGGGCGGGGCCGGGTGGTCAGGGTTGCCAGGCTCCAGGGACAAAGTCTTAATTTAAAACTGGGGCCAACACAACGGTCTGAGCAAACCCAGACTAACATGCTCAAAATAAAGACAAGGAGGAGATGACTGGAGTTGCCTTACCAGGAGGGGTGTGCTGTCCTGTTAGTGCAGAGCCAGGCAGGCTCTGTGCTTTCCTGCTGTCCCCAAAGAACTCTGTGTGGTCCTTTAAGTCACAACCTTCAAATTCCCAGGTCGCTGCCTGACAAGCGGCTCTGTGGCACGTGTAAGGAAAATAAAAAGGAGGCACAGAGACAAGATGCAGAGGCAGAAGAAGTGGCTGCCGATCCAATCAGCCCATTTATTTATACCAACCAAGTAGCTCCTTTATTTATACCAACAGGTTAATATTAGGCCATTAGTGCCATAACTACCTTATTGTTTATTGTATCAGTAAGGCTGCTTATTCCACAGCTACACTCTACAGTTATAATACGCAATGTTAGGAGCTTTGTGCAGCTCTCAAGCCCATTGTCTGAAGTTACCCTTAGGTGGGCAGGTCCAGGAGCACCAGGGCTTGGTGAAACATTGTAGTTACCTGGCAAGCAAGTTCCTTTACTCTCAGGAGCTGTGTGCCCAAGATCAAGGTCAAGCTGGAAAGACTCTGGCACAGCACCTCCTCACGCAGGGCGTTACCACAGCAGTGAGACAGTGCATGTGCTTTAGTTCTCTTACTAGGTCCTAGGAGGAACTGCAGGGCGTCTAAGCATGGGAAACAGGGTGCCTGTTAACCCCCGCGAGTTTGCTCACTAGAGGAAGGTTTCCCCATATATTTCCATGGTCAGAATCTCTACGGGCACCTGCCCTCTGGCCCCCCTGTGACAGAGCCACAGTGCTTACAGAGGTGAGGAGTGCACCTCTGAGTTTTCAGTCTGAGGAGGCAGAACTGGAGTTCCACACACCCTGTCCAGACAGAGGAAGCTCGTCCCTGCACTCCACAAGGGCGCTTCTGCCGGAACGTGGTCATCTAACACAGACCAAATTCGGGCTAACTGGGGTCCTGAGTCTCCTCATCTTGGGAGAGTCTCCCGATGTTTGAAGCACCTCAAAAGCCTCTTCTGTGGATGCTCCTCAAAGCCCTTGCAGAGAAGTCAGTCTCTTAACTGTAACAGGAGTGGGCTTCGGTCCACAGTCATGGCCATTCTCTCTCCTGCACTAAATCTGACATCTCCTTCCCATGTCTTCTCCTTCTCATTCCTTTATAGCAAATTATCTTAGAAGTTCAACCCAAAAGAGGAGAATGAAGAAGGAAATCAACTCATTGGCCATTGTCAGAACAATCATAACTTACGAATTATTTCACACTTTTGCAAATAAGGTCATGAACAACCATATCAAAATAAATGGGAAACCTCCAACATTGAAAGCTGGAAACTCCATGAAAACTTGCTTGGAGAAAACAAACTTGAAAAAAGAAACAGTAACAATTATCCTAAGTTCCCTACCAAGCACCTCTTAGAGCACCTCTTAGAGGCACTATCATTTAATCCTCTCAAAGCTCTTTCAAAGAAAACTCTCTTCTCCCATTTTGTGGACGAGGAGACTGAGTGTCAGATGGTAACTAGCTGGCCCAGTCAGTAGGCAGTAAGTGGAACTGACCCAGGCCTGCCTCACTGCCAAGTGTATGTCCCTCTACTACCTACCTGTCCTTTCAACAAAATCTAAACCCAGTTAAAATGTCTGAGACAAGAAACTTGGAAGCACACTCTTCACAAACGTTTGGTCCTTTGCGGAGCTTTGTGCGTCCCCACAGGCTTCCTGCATTGATATAAAAGTTCTGTCTGTGCTGTCCACCCTGTAGCCGCTGGACACATGTGAACACAACACTGGAAATGTGTTTCATGTGACCGAACCTCAAGTCTTAATTCAGCTTTAACCCATTAATGATTATTTAATTTCCACTTAAGTAACAGCTGGTGGCATGTCAGCCGTGTCTGGCGGGCACAAACCTGCACAGCCTAACCCCAGCTAAGACAGGAGAGGGAAGAGGGCGATTTACAGTAAGGATAATGCCCAAGTTGGCCTTCCCCAAGGACATCAGGGGAATTCCTGGACAGCAGACGACCCTGTGAAGTCGGACCTACCTGTGGGCAAGTGCATTGCGAAGAGTCAGTCCTACTAAGAGGCTAAGGGCCTGAAGTCCCAAGGCCTGCCCGCCTCCCCCGAGCCCCGCCCTCCTCTCTGAGCTCTGCCCTCCTCTCCGGAAGCCCACCCTCCTCTCCTAGGGCCCCTCCTTCTTTCCCAGGACCCCTCACCTCTCCTGAGCCCCACCCTCCTTTCCCAAGGCCCCGCTCCTCTCCCGAGCCCTGCCCTCCTCTCCCGAGCGCCTCTCCTCCCCAAATGGCCACCCTCCTGTCCTAGGG
>NW_025999927.1:1795796-1812315 GCF_001458135.2 Marmota marmota marmota
CTCTGTTCCCAAGGCCCCCCCCCCCCAAGCCTGCCATCAGTGTCCTCAGGGATTGGGACACAGTTTTAATTCCCATGCCTACACTTAATTCTCTTGCCCACAATCCTGCGTGGCCGCAGGACGTGTTGGTTAGTAGATGAAGGTCTTCCTCCTGTTGTTGACTCTGCAGCTCTGGAGAGACTTTTCTTACCCTCTGAGCATAGCATCCAGATTCTGGGCATCAGTTCCCAGATCATAGAAAGGCAGGACCTCTCATAAAGGTGCAGTTTTCTTAGAGATCTTCTTTGTTTTGTCGTGTGCGATGGTGTAAAGAGCGTCACTCCAGAATGTCCTCAGAGGCACTCCAACCAGGTTCCTCAGAGAGCGCCAGGTTCCTGTGCAGGGGAGGCCGCTCCTGTCCCGCCCAGACTCTCCTGGCTGTCACTCATGCTCAAGTGCTGGGCACGCGCCCCAGCAAGGGCAGAGGTTCTTCATCTCTCCAGCGGGGTCCTCTCATTCCCATATTCTGGGCAGTCAGCTCTTTTCTCTCTGACTGCCCTATTTTACATGCAGGCTTTTCTGTAACAATTGTTGAATCGTTTCCTTTCTTTCTGATGCCAAAGACACACATGATCACTGGGAAACCTTTGGATTAAGCAAATCCCCCTCTCAGAGACCACTACTGAACCGGGGGGCCAAGGAGAACCTCCTGTCCTGAGGAGGGCATGAGCGCGTGAGGAGTGGAGAACATCGGTGTGCCTGGGGAGTTCAGAATTGTCATTCCTGGTCCTGTCCTGTACAAAGAGATACTGGCAAAGAGGTAGCTGCTCCTCAGCAAGGCTTCAACTAGCAAGATAGCGAATGCCTTAGACCCGGTGGGTCACTTGAGTGCAACTACTGAACACTGCCCATAGCAAAGGCAGCCATCGACCCTGGGCAATGGGAGTACCTGTTCTAATAAAACCGTGTTTACAAAACAGCAGGTGACACCTTGGGCCTCTGGGCCACAGCTTGCCCACCTCTAATCTACATCACCCTCTGAAACAGCTACATCTAAATTGTACATTTTATTATAATTTTTTTTTTAAAATTTTCTGGCCAAACCACTTGCAAATACTTCTCCCTTTAGCTTCTCAAATAGCCTTTGTTGTCTGGATTAATTTATGAAGACCTGATCTACATGACTGCCAATGAGTGACATGACGAGGAGTAGAGCACGTTCCTGGTGGCAAATGTTAACAGCTCATCTCCTGAGGCTGAGCGTGCCCAGTGACCCCACGTTCCTCCTCCTGAACACTCCATGCACACACTTGCTAGTGTGCCTGAACATGGATGTTCATAACAGAGCAATATAAAGGCCGAGGGCTTCATGTATTCCAGGCCCGTGGAGGATCAGATTGCTCTGTCACACCAGAAGAAGGAACAACTTGAGATGTGGCTTGAGAAGGAACAACCTCTGGATGGCGTGGATGGCATGGACGAGTCTCACCCAGGACAGTGCGTGGAAGAGAGCATACACCTTGATTTCCTTTCCATCAAGTTCAGAAACACCTTGGTGTTGAAAGCACAGCAGAGCCTTCCATGGGAGGGGGTGCTGGTGCCTGGGGAGGCAAGGCAGCCCCTGAGGAGCTTCTCATGGGCAGGTTCACTCCTCCTGCGGGTATGTGTAGTTTTAGGAAGCTGACTGCAGCCAGGCTAACAGGGGCCCTTTTCTCGGGATGGCCTTGCGCTAGGCACGGACACCTCTTACGCACGACTCGTCATCCTCACCAAACCCTTGGCTGCACTCTCAGCCTCGCTGTGTCATGGACGCAGGCTCCCAGAGGTCAAGGACTTTGCTGAGTCTTGCAGTGAGTGAGCTCCAGTCTACCCCCAGGTGACTGTGTTTCTGCAGAACAATCCCCGGCTCCATGAAACCTCTTGGTAGATCTGGCGACCTAGCGAGGAGCAAGATGAGACCCTGTTGGGGAGGAATCTGCAGGTGAGCAAGGAGGGGCCATGCCATGTCTGAAGGCAGGAGGGGAGAGGGCGCTGGGCACTTAAGGCTGGCACATCCAGATATCAGAAAGTCCCTTGATTGTGTGCTGCCCCCAGAAACAGACCCTGGAATGAGTTAGCTTTCTGCCTCTGGGAGGTTCCTGCTGCTCACCTTGTTGGTTCTACAGAATATACATGGTGCAAGCAGGCTCACCTCAGAGTGCCGGTTTTTTTCTGAGCAGAACCCTGGTTCCAAATTAATTCCGCACAGGCAGCATTGCAGGCCACAGCCTGGGACAGTGCTCTGTGCAGAAAGCTCCCAGAGCCCTGATGCTGAGATTGAAGATGTGGAGACCAGACCCCCAGTCTTCCCCAGAACCACATGGGCCACCCCGCCCAC
The DNA here is from genome assembly GCF_001458135.2 of Marmota marmota marmota. NCBI lineage: Eukaryota > Metazoa > Chordata > Mammalia > Rodentia > Sciuridae > Marmota > Marmota marmota. Next base: position 1,798,153 of record NW_025999927.1, read on the forward strand.
TGCCCCTCCCTGTCCCTTTCCCCACCCTATACACTCTTTGTGAGCCCATGCTAGACACCACAGCATCCTATTGTTAAAAATGATGGTCTCAACATAGTCTGGCTTGTGTACAAGCTTATGAAATTATTCCTGTGCTCCCAACAGAAATAAGAGTCTACAGTCCAATAAACAAACACTGCCAAAAATCAAGAGCTCCAAATGAAGCCTGTTGTCAGCACAGGACATGGAATGTGAGAATTCACAACATTTATCCAAGTCCCTGAAGGTATCGATAAACTTTTACGTGGGAAAACAGTGTAGGAAATATTCACTATAGCATTTTACGTTTTACTTAGCTGCAGTTCACAAACTCTCCAGGCCCCCAGAGAAGTGCTGGGAGCTGTGGCTTTTGACTTTAGGGGGATCCTCAGATGTCCATCAGCCTTGCAGGGTGTGGAATCAGTTGCTGCAGCTGTGGGGAATCTGTGATGGTGCTTTCAAAACTCTGCAGAACATAGTGAGGTAGGAGGACAATCACTGTGGAGACAGAGACGAGAGTCTTTTATATTGGCTTTATTTATGTCTGTTTATGCTGCCAAGAGACAGCTGTTAGGGCTGTGAATCGTGCCTGATGTGCAGATTAATAGCTATAAAATAGTCCCCCAGGGAACCAGGGGTGTGGCTTAGCCACCCCCACGACGTCCTGTCGCCAGGAGCGTTGTTGTCAAGTCCACAGGCCCATGTTCCCGAGGTCCATGGGTTCCCAGACTGGAAGTGTGTCCCAGCGTCACGTGCCTGGCGGGAGCTCCTCCATGAGGTTCCTGGCGTCGCAGAACACACTGCAGAGGAGCAATGGAGCCGGACTCAGGGCCAGATCCTGGACCCCGACTGGCAGTGAAGCAGGAAAGCCAGTCGAAACTGCCCTGTCCTCCCAATAAACCTCGTGGATGGGGGGACGTGTGGGGGAGGAAGGGTCCAATCCCATGATTGCCACTCCTTGCCACCCACAGGCTGCAGGAAGGCAGAGTGGACCCCACGTGCCTCCTGCAGGGGTGTGGGCAAGGGCAGCACCAGAGGGCAGGAGGTGGCTTCTTCCATGGTGCAGGAGATTTGGACTAGAACTTTGGGGGGTTTGAGAGCCTGTTGCTGCTCATGGCCATAGTTAAAAGCCCAGTCACGCGAACTTCCAGTGCACAAAATCCACTTAAAAGCAAGTTAACACATACTCAATATTCCCAATGGTCCTCCTGCGTCTTCCTAGGACCCTGCGCTGTTGGGAAGTGTGAGTGGATCTCTGCTGTGGCAAGGCTGTAACCATATGTCACAGTGTGTCACCACCCATGGCTGCCACACTCCAGAGCCCTTAGACACTGGGCTTCCAGCTGTGGAGGTATTGAGGCCACTGCCCTACCCACATCCTGTGCAGGGGCAGTGGAGGAGAATCAGGTGGAGCCAGCCCTAATCTCCACGCGTACTTCCCGGGCCACATAGCCCAGGGAGTGCTGCGCCTCTGCCTCTCCTTTCCTTGCTGTGGAAGGAGGTGAGGCAACGTCCCAAGCACCTCAGGAGCACACAGCAGGGACAGGCATCCTCAGGTGCCCTCTGTGATTCAGGCCCTCCTTCCTGGTCTACTCATCACCAAGCCACCCTCACGGGCAGCAGCCTGAGTCTCAGCAGCACTGTCTGGGCACCTCCCCCACTATGAGGGGCAAAGTAAACAGTATTTATTAGACAGTCAGTGACCAGCACTGGCCTGGCCATCTGCCGCTAACTGACCCTGACCTGTAAGGCCACACGGTGGTTGCATAGCAGCAGGCAGAGGGACATGCTGAGCATGGTCCACCACTTGCCAGGACTCTGAAGCAGAGAAGTTGGTGGTGATGTTCAGCCAGTGCCTTCAGCCTCACTGAGGGCTTTTAGGCCAGCATGAACCCCTGAGCTGGATGATGGAGGTCAGCAGACCTGGTTCTCCCTGTCTCTTAGAGTAAATCCTCCACAACTACGGATAGTAATGGAGCCCGTATCCCCTGGGGTAGAGGAGCAGGGTAAGAACAAGCCTTGGAGTAGGTGTGCATGTGCAGCTCCCTCCAGGCCAGCGGCTCCCTGACCACCACGCTCCGCACCTAGAGAGTGCCCTTGCCTCAGCACCCTGCAGTTTTTGGAGGGACTCCCAGTAGTTTTGAAAGCCAAACTCAGCAGATTTCACTTTTAGAAAAAAACTGTACTTCTCTTATGTTTCCTAAATAAGTACAGAAAGTAGTATGCAGGAAACTGCGTGTGTGAAAGCAGTCAGAACCAGAAAAACCAGCAAGAAGAATTACACCATGTGTGAAAAAGTGAATGAGGGTCTTAGGCTTTCAGTAAATAAGACACTACGAGGAAAGAAGCCTAAGTAAGCAGTAACCCTCCAGCACCCATCAAGAGCAATCCAGAGGTGGCCATGGAGGTGAGCACTTCTTGTCCTCAGCTCCAGTCCTCACATCACCTGCAGCACTAGGAGGAATCATTGCCTCCCTGCTGGAGGGGATGCCGCAGTGGCCTAGGTCATTGGATCTCGCTCTCCCTCGGGGTGGGACAGTGGGAGGAGCTCGTCTTCTGCAGAGCAGCTCCTTCTAGGGCCCCAGACAGGGCTAATGTCTCCCCGGAGAGCAGGAGAAACCTAGTGCAATTCTCCTAGTTCTCCTGAAGCCTCTGCCTGGGCGTGGAAGAGGACACTGAGGACGTGGTCCTGTGCCTGCCCTGCACTTGGGCCACACCCCAGTCCAAGTCCACCGGGATGCCAGGTGGAAGCCAGCAGCTCTGGCTCCACCATACTGGATCCTTCTCTCTGCCCTGAGCAGGTGTGGTTGGAGCAGCTGGCATTGGGCCCTCGAGAACTCAATCAGAGGACAACTGGAACCAAGCCCTTACCCCGGGGTCCAGGGGACGGACGCAGCGTCCTGCTCTGTACGCTGCTCCTTGCAGGTTCCTGTGTCAGGGAAAGCTTTGCTGCCACTTGTGCTGCCTCCTCCTAGTGAGAGACATGGCCTGGGATCGAGCAATTTCTGTAGATTTGGATTTTTTCTGCACCGTGGTGTTTTGAAAATGCCTTTGGCAAAGGTCTTTGTGGTCTTCTCGCCTGCGTTCCTGTTCTTCAGCTTTGGAGTGCAGACAGGGTGCAGGCATTGGTCAGGATTCCCAGTGGGGCGCCTGGCCTCTCTGGAGCCACTTGTGCATGCAGACACTTTCACTCTCAGGACGCTTCTCCCCCTACTGAACTAGAGTCCTTATTCCTGTCTAGATAAGTGGGGTTTTGCTTTTTGTTTTTTAGGTACAGGGATTGAACTTGGGCGCACTCAACTACTCAACATCCCCAGCCCTGTTTGTATTTTATTTAGAAACAGGGTCTTGCTAAGTTAGAAATAGGGTCAGCTAGGGCCCCGCTAAGTTGCTGAGGCTGGCTTTGGCTTTGACCTCTCAATCCTCCTGCCTCAGTCTCCCAAACTGCTGGGATTACAAGTGTGTGCCACTGCGCCTGGCTTTGTCTAGGTAAGTTGTTTTTTTGTTTTTTTTAAAGAGAGACAGAGAGAGAGAGAATTTTAATATTTATTTTTTTTAGTTTTCAGTGGACACAACATCTTTGTATGTGGTGCTGAGGATCGAACCCGGGCCGCACGCATGCCAGGCGAGCGCGCTACCGCTTGAGCCACATCCCCAGCCCCTAGGTAAGTTTTTGAAAGTCTCCTCTGCAGGGGACGTCAGCAGATGAAAGAGAAGTTGTGCGCTCACCCTCTCTGCCTTTCGCTTCTGCTCCCAACGGCGAGAGCAGACAATTGCCAATCAGAAAGCACCAGACTCCACCGGAGCTGGAGGAGGAGAGGAAATCCCAGTACATTCGGCACAGCTGCTCACTCTCCACTAGCGGGTCGTAAGTAAGCAGGTGACTGAGTGCGTTCACCACAGGCTCCTCAGTGGGCAGCCGGAACTTAAGCACTGGGCTGATTGGAGTGATTTTTCACACAGTGTTGAGTGTGAAACAGCCTTTAACTTAACGCTGCTCCACCCTCTTGGGGATGCTAAAGGCTGGACTTAAAAATGCAACATCGCTTTCTTGTCCTCCTCCCTTGGAGGACCCAGAGTGCTCACCTCTCAGAGAATTGAGGACAAATTAGACCCGAGCAGGTGGAAAGCACAGGACCAGCAGTTCCTTCCTGTTGTCGGGGCCGGTGTCCACTCTCCAGACAGGAAGGTTTAAATGGCTGCCATTGCAGTCCTGATGACTGTTTGCATCCCAAGCGAGTGCCCAGGGGACCCGGGACCCAGCGTTCATCAGGGTTGATACGCAGTCTCAGTTAGAAAGTTCACGATGATCAAAGTGATGGGGAGCGGGAGCATGACGCGTATTGTAAAGTGCAAATAGAGACAAAAGGAAGGAAGGCTGCGGAGAGCCCGCCCAGCACTGAAGCTCCCAGCGCTGCTGCTCTGGTGGGGGCCGACATGACAAGCCAGCAATGGGAGGGGCATTGGGGGTTTTGTTGTTGTTCTGGGAATGGAACCCAGGGCTTTGCTAGGCGAGCACTCTGCCCCTGAGCTGCGCCCCCGCCTGAGGGGCATTTTGTGATGCCAAAGCTGATGTTGTTTCTGTCCCTAGGACATGCTGACCACTTGATATGGCTGGCCCCTAAATAGCAGAGCTAAGCCCTTAGGGTGTGACAGGAGATGGCTCAGACTGAACCCGAGCACAGGCCTGGAAACTGGACTCTCCCGGCCCCAAACCTCCACCCTTTCAGTTCCATCTGCTGTGGACCTCTTCCTTATGGTCTAGGGTTGCTGGCTCTGTTCCTTCAGGCTCTGCTCAATGTCATCTCTCAGGGAGATTTTCCCTGGTGCCCCTTCCCTCCTTGCCCTCCACCAGCAACTGAAACAACGTACCCTTGTCACGTCGTACCCGACACTCTCAGATGATCTTCCTTGCCCGCCGTTTACTTATCCAATATGCATTTCTCCCAACTGAAGGACAAGCCTCTGGAGGACAGGGCCACGTGGGCACTCCCCCAGAGCCTCGGCCTGGTCAGTGGCTGCTCTCAGCATGTGCTCCACAGGCGTTTGCTAAATTAGCTGGACGTCTTTGAGTAGCAATGCAGACATGGGATTGAACCAGCCTTGGCCTCACAATGCCACTAAGGAGTGGCTGGACTCAGAAAGGGCCTCTGACCAGTCCTCTGGAGATACTGGCTTCCCCAGCTCCACCCACTGGCTGACCATCTCCTGCACCAAGGGAACTGCGGGTTCAAGCAGAATTTGTCTTTCTAGACAACCATCGAGTCCCCCATTGAGGTTCCCTGAGAAAACACTCTAAGAAAGGCTCCTCGAGTGCCTCAATGATAGCGAACTGTCTGATGCTGAGACGGTAACATCATGCTGCTAACGTCCAGGCAGCAGGGCTTTGCATTGCTCTCTTCAGGGATGGCTGATCTGAGTTCATCTTTGCCAGCTCAGTGGCACCTGGACTGGCTAACTGTGTGCCCTTGGGTGAGCTCCTTGCCCTCTCTGCTTTAGTTCTCTCATCTATAATATGGAGACTGACACAGGCACAGGAGCTTCTTAGGGGCCTCATGACGAGTGAGTGACCTCAAGCAAATGGTAGGACAGCACCCTGACAGCGTCCTGCAGCTGTTGTGCTGGCCCTTGGGACATTTGCTGCCTGGGAGGGAAACAGGACACCCAAAGGAAAAGACAGTCAACGGTGGAACATCTGATAAATGCCACACGAACGTGAGTGACCGGAAGCACCATTGGCAGCAATAGACAGAAGAGATGGCATGAACTGGGGCTGGCAAGTCCCCAGTGGAGTGAGCGCCAGCTGACCCTGGCACTCCAGCATGGCCTCTTCTGTTTGGGACAGGTTGTCCGTGCAGTGGATCCACCACATCCTGCCTGATCTTGTGGGCTCCCCCAGCCACAGGCTTCCCCACAGAATCCACGCACAGGGTCCCATTAATCTTATTGGTTAAGATTTTAAATTAGCTTGTTTCAGGTTCAAGGTTTGATAGGTGGAAGCACCTTGAGAGAGAAGGGAGGTCTGTACTAGCCGCCACCGGAAGTCTCGCACTTTGGGTTTAACCATCACAATGTCCTCGGCTTCTGGGGATGGCTTTTGTGAACTGGGTTAGCAAATCTGATTTTTGCTCTCTTGGCCAGTTGCTCAGACCAAGATGCTGAGGTCAGGAGAAGAGATAAGGCTGGACAGAGAGGGAAATGGGCCCTGGGGAACTTCCTGGCAGCAGAACACACACAGCAGCTGCAGGGTTTTGCTGAGAAACTTGCAAAAAGGTTATTTTTAAAACAGGACATCTGTGACCTGAAGTCCAAGGCTTCTCCAAAGAAGGAAACGCCTGATGGGTGTTTCGATTGAACTAAAGCCTGCATGGATGCCTCGGGGATGCCTCGTGCCTTACCCAGGATGAGGCCAGGCTGTCTCCTTAAACCTACAGCCCACAGTGTTTACCTGGACAATGGTCATCCCCAAGCAACCCTGTCAGCCCCCTCCCAGCAATGGGAGCTGGGCTTTGCTTTCCCCTCCTGCTGGCCATGAGTCTTATTCTTTGAATCTGTGAGACAAGGAACCCACCCATGTTGCAGTGGTCCCCCCTGGAAGGACAGTTCTGATCCACGAGGTTGCCCTCCCTTAATGGGGCCTCCATCCCTCCACTTCTTCCCGCCCCCGTCTCATCCTGTGCGGAGCTGCCTACACAGGACACGAGCACTCTGCTGCTCGCCACAGCTGCCCTGTCCAGGCTTCCACTGATGGATACCCGCAGATTAGAAGCAGGAGAGACCCAGATTGTCTGAATTCCTTTCCATTTTAAGTCAGAGGGAGCATACATCTGTGGGCTCCTGGGCGCGGAGCCAGCCTTATCATTCGGCTGAGTACTTGGGGAGGCATTAAGTGCCACCTCCCTGGACGTGGGAGACCAGGGCCAGCGGAGTTCTCCTGGAGAAGAGAGAAGAGAGTCTATTTCTAATACTCACCACCCTGTGGCCCAGGAGTTCACTTCTGGGTCCCCATTACAACAGGTGGACCTTGGGAGGTGACCAGGTCACAAGTGCCGCAGTCCAGCTGCAGCAAAATAACCGGGGGGTGACGAATAACTTGTGTATGTTGATACAGCAGGAGTAGGAGCCGTTTATTGTAGGACAGGAGCAGTATTTATACATTCCACACAGCTTATCTAATTAGCATAAACTAGATACATCAGTCAACCAATCAGGAATCTCTACACTTAATGGCTCGCTTTTGTTACTTCTCAAACCACTCCCTCTGGCATTTTGCCAGGCACCATCCAGACTTGTTTACGAACTTTAACATTCCCCTGACAAAACGCCAGGTGTTATTTTGACTTATTTACAGACTCTAACAACAAGGGCTCTGCTGGTCACAGGTTAATGGTCAGTGGGTCTTCCCAGCAGCTTTGTTATAGAGCCAGCCCTTGCTCTGCTTGCTCTGTGTTCACACGTGAGGCCCTCTGCCTGCTATGGCACAGTCCGAGACCTGCACCCGAGGCAGGCTGGATGCTGGCACTGTGCTGTTTGGCTGCCCAGTCTCCAGAACCAGGAGCCAAGTGTATCTCCGTCCTGTGCAATGTTCCCAATCTCAGGTGTTGGGTCAAAGCAACACCCATACATGTCAGTATGGATGTGAGTGCACATTTCCTTTTCTGTCCAAATGTTGACTTCTGTTATGACGTCAGATGAGGTGGTGCCTCTGGGGGAAGTGAAAGACTGCGGCTCATCAGGGTGGTCTCCATGGCACCCGAAGGCCCTTGGGCAGCATCCTGATGTGGAGTTACTACTTTTTAGCTAAAACACACTGTAGAGGCTGATTAGTCATAAACCCGCAGAGCACAGCAGATGGGCGTTTCCTTGGTTTATCCTCAGACACAAATACACTGCACAGAGTGGACACTACTCAGGCATGGCTGGCTCACCAGCAGCGCTCCCTCCTCACTGAGTTAGAAGGGAAGGGACAGGAGTCTGTATTGCCCCTGTGACCCCTTGGGCAAAAGCTGCAGGTGGCAGCTCAGATGCAGTCCTGAGGAGGGCTTCACTCGGCAAAGTCCCTCACGGAGCCAACAGACTCAGTGACCTTGCTGCCCTGCAAGGTGATTGGGCCCTGATGCCTCTGAGCCCATGTCAGAACTGAGGACACACAGTGGCTACTGGGAGGACACACTCCTGGCAGGTGTGACACTCTCCCTGGAGGTGGCCTGGTCTCTATCCTTCAGTGCATCACCCAGCTATGGGCAAGGTGCAGAGGACCCATGCCTGGGGGAGAGGCTGTGACAGGGGCTAGTTTGGAGGGAGTGAGGACAGGGCACAGTCTGCCTGTGCCCTCGGGCTCTGGTGGCTTTCCCTCTCCGAAATTGGGAGTGCATCTGGTAGCCGAGAGGTGGAACCCAGAGCTGCTTCTGTTCCTGCCTCCCAGGATGCCCGTGACCTCCCCAGTCCTGGTCCTCAGTCACCTGAGAGTGGGAGAGCACCTAACTGAAGATCACCAACAAACAGAAATAGCCACAGAAATGCTCATGAGGGGATAGAAATGTGAACTCCCCAAATGCACAGTCAGATTATCATCTTTGATGTTGAGGTAAAGATCTCCAGGCCACATTGTGTTAGGTATGAATAAATCAGATATTCTGCATCTTCCAGCTTGGAACCTCTAGATACTAAGAAAGAACAAATGAGTCTAAGAGCTTTTTATTTTTTATTTTATTTTATTTTTTGGTACTGGGGATTGAACCCAGGGGTGCACAACCACTATATAGCTCTTTTCTTAGTTATTGACAATGTGTGCTGCAGTCCGGCTGCAGCAAAATAACCGGGGGGGGTGACGAACAACTTGTGTACATTGATATAGCAGGAGTGGGAGCCGTTTATTGTAGGACAGGAGGGGTATATATACATTACACACAGCTTATCTTAATTAACATAAACTAGATTACAGCAGTCAACCAATAAGGAATCTCCACACTTAATGGCTCGCTGGCATTACTTCACAAACCACTCCCCCTGGCAAAATGCCAGGCGCCATCTTGACTTGTTTACAGACCCTAACAAATGTGCACTTCAAAATTGATCATGTATGTATTTTTTAAACCCCTGGAACATGTTTGAGAATGGAAAAATATGACATCCTATTAATTGATTTCTTTCTTTCTTAATGCAGTTCAATTTAAAGTTAAAAAACAAAGCAGAATAGAGACTTGTCAATAAAGTTATCCTTTAATCAGCCCAAAGAAATCTTCAAAAATTTGTTAAAATGGAATTAAAGATTATTTTAATAAAATTTGACAAAGAAGATGTGCATAGATGTTTTATCTGAAAATAGCTTCAGGTGACCACGGGGTTAGAAATAGAAAGAAACTAATGATATAAGTGAGGGAGGGAAGAGATGTATTCTGGAGCAAGAAAAGAATTCTTCAAATGAGAGAAATATTCATGGAGTACTTTTCTAAATGAATTTTGTACCTTACTTAAAATTTAATAAAAGTTCTTTAAGGGGCTGGGGCTGTGGCTCAGTGGTACCATGCTTGCCTGGCACGCGTGAGGCCCTGGGCTTGATCCTCAGCACCATATAAAAATAAATAACTAAAATAAAGGTATTGTGTCCAGCTCTAACAAAAAATATTTTTTAAAAAATCCTTAACTTAGAATGTCATTAAAATTAAATTTCTGCCTGAGATTTTGGACAAGGAAGTCATAAATCCACATTATGGAATCACATCAAGTTCATTTTCTGGTGGTTCCACTTGCAGGGAACCATGTCCTGCTGCATGTTCCTGGACACTGCACAGGCCCGCAGCAGAGCCCTTTCCGGAGGACATGTGCACAGAGCTTCCATGGGGAAAGACTGTGTCCCAGACCTCGAGTAACTTCCAGACTGAATCAGGTGCCCAACAACTTTTGCTGAATAAGTAAATGAATTAAAGAAAGAGAAAAGTTGTCACCAAATACCTGTAAGAGTGACCTTGGCTTTGACCTGACTGCAAGGCGGCCAGAAAACGGTCTTCCTCGGGCCAGGTGCCTGGGCAGTGGGATGTGAGCCGTCCTCTCTTGGACAGAACTGCACTTTGAGAAGCAACTTGTGGGTTGCAGGCGGGGCCTGGCCACTGTCCTCCTTGCAGCCGGAGCAGAACCAGCATGTGCCCTGCGGCCTCCCAGGGATTCACCCACGGCTGTGCATGTCCCTGTGCCATCCTAGAGTGACAGAGACAGGGACAGGGACAGGTAACAACCCCAGAAGAGGTGTGTGTTGGGCAGTGCAGGTCTGCCGGGCTTCATGGCACTGAATCTGGTGCCCACGATTGTCATAACTTGTTTCATAAGAATCTTTCTCATCTCCCATCCAAGCTGCGAGCACATGCACACTGGGGGCTATGAGGGCTTTGATTCCCAGGTGGCTTACCTCCACCTCCTCTACACCATGCCCCTCAGAGATATGGTGCCCCGGGCCAGGCGTCAGCCATGTGGATGGGCCACCATACCAGGGAGCCCTTGCACACACTCCCAGGAGACCAAGGGTGTCAGCCAGTGTCCACCAGAAGACCAAGTCCACAGTTAGTGTTTAAAAGGAAGAATTTAACTCAGGGAATTGGTTACCCTCCTGGTAGTGGTCACCAGGGCAGGAAATTACCCCCTCCTGGCTGTGGTCAATGGGTCAGGAAATGGCTCCTCCTGGTCATGATCAACAGGTCAGTGATGGCCTGTGGCCCTGGTCATGGCCAACATGACAGTTTTTAGCACAGGAGGGCCAACAGCACGCTGAGCCCATGTCCCTGCTCTGCAGACCTCATGTGCATCAGTGTGCCCAGCTGAGGCACACTGAACTCCACTCTCAGCACTGAACTCCACCGACACTCAGGATGGGTGTCCCTTTCTTGACCTCAATGAGCCAAACTGTGCTCTCTTTGACCCATCCTCTAAGTCCTTTCTGCAAGGACATCAAGGACACTCACGGGCTGAGTTGAGGTCCGTGTCCTTTGGAGACCCCCAGGACCTTATTCAGGTACACCATTCTTTGCTTCTGTGTGCTCACTTTCCTAGGGTTCACTGTGAGACCCTGTGTCCCCACGCCCCTTCTGTGCCTGGCTTGGTGACTTTGCCTGTGTCTCCAGGTTGCGGATGGCGTTTTAGAGTGAGTGGCCTTCCTGGCTCTCCTGGGCCTGTCCTAGCACTGACCCCACATCCCAGGAACCCCTCAGCCTGGGCAAATAGGACAGTGGGCCTGGAAGTGAAGCAGGAAGCAGGGTCGGCTGCTGGGTGGGGAAGGGCTGGACACACCTCTTGCTGGGCCACCGGACACCAGAGCCCAAGGGGGCAGAAATGGAGATTGGTGAGCTCATGGTTTTCAAGCTTCTGATTAAAACCATCAGTCACGAGGGCGAGAGCTTTAACAACAAAGTCTTTGAGCTACGGAGGAAAAAAAAAAATAACCCAGCCAGTGTTCAGAAAGAAATAGAAGAGGAGCTAAGCTGATAGCCAGTGGGAAGAGAAAATTGTGTCACCACATGGCTCACCCATGTCTGCAGCTCATGGGAAATCACCTGTCTGTGAGCTCTAGGGAAATGGGTCTGCAGATACCATCACCTGAAAAAACAACCCTACAGGGAGCGCTCCCTGTGCCATTTGTCCTCCTGGTCCCTGGCTGTGATCACAAACTTTGCTAGCTTGATAAGAACCCTTCGGGTGAAGGGCCAGAGATAATATCCTCCCAGGACCCTGGCTCCTGCTTAAATAATAAATCATGTCAAGATAAGGAAATCACTTGGTTCTTTAAACTCAGAAAGAAGATGTGATTAAGAATGTCACTTCTTAGCTGTCTGGAAGGTGTAATCAGTTGTCCAAAATAAACTGTGTTATTTAGCAAATGTCTACAGAGAGACAACAGATGTTTAAGATGGCGAAGAAAAGCTGAAAATATTTTAAATGTAGAAATGCTTTTTAAAATATATATTGACTTTAGAGTGAGAGACATTGTGCTTATTTTTAATAATAGTTTGATATTTCTATTTTTAACACAATATAGAGACTAATACTGAGAACATTTGACACTTTAAGCCGAGGAGAGAGACTGTGAGATGAAGCCCTGTCTGATTGGGGCTTTGAATGATAAAGGATGTGATTTACATGGAAAGGAAGCCTCTGAAATCCACAACTGCACACAGTGAAGCCACCGGTGAACTGTCCAGGGAGCGTGTGAAGAAGAAAGGGAGAAAGGACGCATTAGGGAGAGAGGCCCACTGGGTCCCAGCTTCCTCTGGACACGAGGCAGGGGCTTCTCCAGGTGGCAGCTGGAGACGTGACCAAAAACAAGATCTCTCCCAGCCTCTTTGGCCCCCAGGGGGACTTACACTTGGCTCTTGGGACTCCCGTAAGAGACGAAGTATCCCTGAGAGGAGTGTTTCCTGGCATGGGGGCAGAGCGAGACAGAGAGAGGTGAGGACATCAGGGCCACTGGGCTCCAGAGAGCCTGTGAGAGCCCCCAGTCAGAATCTCTGGACACCGGGTCCCCAGGAATAGGGCCCTTTGCTGCTCAGCCTGCTTGCACTGGTTTCACTCTCCACTGAGCTCCCCTCTGCCCGCCTGGCCCCCAAGGGCCTCTGCTGCCTGAGGGTTCACCCTGGAGTAGCCAGGGCTTGATGGGCAGACGGCGTGGGAGAGGGCAGTGGTTCTCCCTCATCACCTGCCCTTGGCCTCCGACTGAGGCCTGCCACTCTGCTTCTCATGGAGAGGAAGGTGCAAGGAAGTGGGAGAAGGGTCTCCAAAGAGTGTGGGTCAGGGAGGTGACGCACTGCTGTCACACCAGGAACTGACCTCATGGCCGCCGGGGATAGGCCCAGGACGCTATGGTTAGGATCCTGGAGCTGGGCATCTTGGTAGACCCAGACAGGGGGCCGTAGGCCTGGGAATTGAGCAGCAGAGGCCTGGGTGTCAGAATAGAGCCAAGCAGGGGAGCCCAGAGCCCCTCCCAGACCTCAGCCCCTACCTTCCTTCAGTGACACCACGGGCATCCTGAATACTCTACCAGACAGCGAGGCGGGGCCAGCATCTATTGTCCACACAGCAAACTCACTTCAAAACCATGGGATTAGCTTTGAAATTCTTAAAGTTCAGTGCCATCGTTAAAGGGAAAGTTTAATGAGCTGGTGGTAAGTTTCACAGCCACTGAAACGTCTATTTGGGTGACATTTGCTCTTTCTCTGCAGCCATTTAATAATCATAACTGTGTGTAGCTTCACTGTTCAGGATATTTTCTGAACGTTATCCTGCTTAACTAGCCTCGTGACACTCTGTGACTTTCCCACTGTACAGGTGAGGGCTCAGGGAAGCAAAGCTGGTGGGTGCCTATGGCAGAGCTGGAAGTAGCAGGCAGGACCAGCCTCCCACTGGCCTTAGTGCTGCCTTCTTGTTGGAGGGCCGCTCTGTCACATTGCACGGCCCTGGCTGCACCAGGTGAGCACCAGCTTCCTGAAAGGGAGGACAGGGCAGCTTTCAGCAGCAGGAACTTATTGCCTGTGTGTGCCCTGCAGTGTGATGGAAGGGCGCAGTGCCCACTAGGGAGCCAGCGGGGCCCAAGCCATGGTCTTCACGGTGACCAGAATCCCAGCTCTGAGCTCAGGGCTGAGCAGGGAATTCCCAGCGACCCCTGAAGTGCCGCTGCCTCCCTGAGTCTCTCCCACGTGCTAACAGGATGGACTCTGGGCATCCTGCGCTGTTGGCTAAGAACCCAAAGGGGTCTTCTTCAAAGAAGCCGAGGTGGACGGGGTGGCTCATGCTGGAGGCCGTGCCTGGGGCCCAGTCCTGGGGCTTCAAGGGACGTGGGTCCTTGCTCTGCGGCGCCTCTCTACGGTTGCTGCGCTTGTTCTTACGGTGTGATGGGGGAACCAGAGTTCCTCTGGTGAACTCTGTTTTTTTCTGGGGACAATGAGAGGAAACATCTCTGGCTGATGGAAACGCTGTGGTTTTGAGTCAAGGTGCAGAGTTTCTGTGCTGAATTCCGTCCCAGGCTGCCCAGTCCCCTGCTCTAGTTTTGCCCCGTTGGGCTGATTTTTCTTTAAATTATAAACACCAAATTTGCATGAAGCTTTTTTCCAATTTCTTCCCCCCCTTCCCCCTTCCCCCCTCCTCCCTTCCCCTCTCTTCCTT